>NC_056729.1:250468007-250768007 GCF_019279795.1 Protopterus annectens | reverse complement strand
GAGACATGCAGATGGAAGAAGAATAGAAAGGAGAAGTGTGAGAGAGATGCAATGAGACATGGGAAGTAGGATGAATGAGAGGCAGTAAGTAAGGAATGACAAGAAGAAATAAGGACTGATGAAACAGGGATAAAAGGGTAAGAGAGCTGCCGAGTACACGCATTGTGTCCTGAGTGAGTGCAACTGCACTTGGTGAACAGGAGAAATGTCATAAATCATCCATCAGTCAGAATTAGTAAACCTGCTATGACAAGTAAACATTTGGTTAATGAACTGACTGTTTAGAAGGAAAGATGTTTAGACAGAAATGATCCTGCTAATAAAGTTAATACACATATTGATGATGTAGTACAAATAGAAATAATCTAGAGTACAATTTATTTAAATAATCACTAGAGGGAGGTGTGGTGCAAGAGCTTTCTAAAACAGGTAGAACACTGCTATGTTTCTTCAGTTTTTCGGTGGATTCTGCTGCTATCAAGATGCACTAAAAGAAAACTGGAAACTGTTCAAAGGCTTTCCTGAAATTGAAAACATGTAAGTACATGACCTGTGTTTATGAGTAAAAAGACAAGCAAATGAACTCACAAACACTGGCTCATGTACAATGTATGTACTGTACCTGTGTACTATATATGTATTCTACCTATGTTCCAAATTTTGTCTGTACACCACAAATCTATTAATTACCTTTATTTCTAAATTAATATTTTCTTGTTTGTTCTCTCCACTGTAACTGCTGATGTGCTGCATACTACTGTAAAAACATAACGACAGTAATTTGTGTATATACTGATCATGTCTAAATATCTAAATGTATCTGTAATTTTTCTATGCGCAGCTTTTCTCCTCGGGCCTCTGCTGAAAAAGGGCCTTTTCGGCTCAGTCAGACACCCCCGGTTAACAAATGTAAAATAAAATAAAAAATAAATAAATAAATACGCTTTTTTAAATAAAGAGATTTCTAAGAATAATATACATGCATGGCACTTTTTAATACAAGAGATACAGCCATTGTAGATCTATTTTAAATTATCCTTTTTATTACAGCTCAGTAACAGAAAAGGATTATAATTTCCAGATTATAAAGTGTAAATTACTCAATGTTATTTACATTACATAATGTTCTGGTTGTGACCTGTTCTGTTTGGGTAGAAAAAACAGAATGTTAAAGAACTGTATATATGAACACAGTAGAAATGAAACTGATGCCTTACAGAAACATTGTACATTTCAGATTTATTTTTCTCGATTGTATAAAAATTACAGCAGAGGTGGTGATATAGAAACAGTTTGATGTAAAAGAATTCAAATGGCACTTAATTTTTAGATATTTCTAGATTATTGTGATAAAATGATACTTTAAGTTTTAAATGTATGTTAAAAAATAAGCTCACACATTGAACATTCTTTTAATGTTTTGCACTGGTAATTAGATATGTTCATTTATACTGTTTTGTATTGGTTGTCTATGATCATACAATGTTCTTGTAATAGTTTATTATATGCTGCCTACCCATGGTTGGGGGTAGTTTTGGTAACCCTGCACGCGTTTGTGAGGGGACCAATAACGGTGGTTAAAAAACATTACACCCAGAAGTACCGTAGATTATTATATATGATTATATTGAAGAAAAGATTACAGATTTTTTTTAGATATATGAAATAATAATATTATATTAATTTAATAATGCCCACATTATAATGCCTGTTTGCGCATGTTAAATGTACTCTCTGTGCCTTCGCAGTATTCTGATGTACCTGAGCAAAAAGCAGCGGAAAAGCGCAATTGGCGTTGCTTTTTTTTAGTTTAAGCATGTTTAATTGTTAATATTTTTAACAGAAACTTTTAAAAAATAAAATGTGGAGATGTCCGCTTGCTATTTTGTGCTGTCTCGCTATTTTAAAACATTTAACACTCATTTAACATAAAAAACATCTAAAACTCGACTTTTTCTTGCTTTCTCCGTTTTTAAAATAATTTGTTAAATTTTAAATTAGGGAGACAGCTAGAAGACAAGCTAATAAAATGGAGAATTTTTTTATTTTTATTTTTAAAACTGTCTGTGTGTTAAACCCATTACATAAACAACAAGACAAAAGTTTAAGAGTTATATACTAATGGACAAAGTCGGGTGACCCTTTTTTTAGTATATAGTAACGATTTTACAATGGGCACGCTGGCCAATCAGCATGCACGTTTTGGAATAATAATGGGGGGTCATGGTATAATAGTTTGTAATAGTGTTTCTACTTTACTTATTTTAGTCTGAAGACATATTTACTCCTGCTAACATGAAAATACTTAATTACTGAAGAATAAAGCTCTTAGTCTTCATCTGGGTGTTTGTGACATTTCATTTTTTTGCTATAATAATTAATTGAAAATAACAGAAACAGGTTCGGTTAGAATTTCTTTCTGCCATCAGTCTTTCCACTTAAACATATCATTTTCTTTTCCACGTGCATCTGCAATAATGCCATGGATGAATAATAAATTACTTTTGCAAGTATAGACATTCCATTTGTTCACTTGTAAGAGCTTGTGGCTGAAGTCTTATTTCACTACTAGTGAGTATCCTCAGAGCATCAATGGGCCTGTTGACATTTACATTTTTTGAAGGGAGAATGTTTGGCCATCAGCTATCATAATTCAGTGCTGGCTAGCTCCCTGGAAAAGGGGTCAGTGACTGAGATCTTCCTATCAGATTACTTATCTGATAATGGCATATCATGGGTACAGGAAAGGGGTATTGCTACTGGAAAGGTATCAGTGGCATTCCTGGGAAAATCAGGTGTGTGTGTGTGTGTGATTATGAAAATGTTTGGTTACATCTTAGTTACCACTGGAAAGTTTACACCAGACCGCACTAAGCTTAGAATGAGGTGGTTAATATCCAGGTGGCTCAATGATTGTACCTCTGTTCTATGGCTGATATTGTAAAGCTTATTTTGGTATAACAGGTATTGGTTATATCCCAAGGTAGCAGTGCACACAAGTTCTTAAGGTCAGTCACGATCTTGCATACATAACACTTGCCAGTGGTGCAGATTTAGGCTCCATTACTCATATGCCTCATGTTACTTAGTAACAGCAGGATAAGCTGTAAGACCTATACTCCTGTCTCATCACAGGGAGTGCCATTAACATATCATTGACTACAGTGTTTAGCTTGTTAGGAGTACATAGAAGTAGAATGTAGATCCGTGTCATTTTCAGTTGAAGATACTATTTTGCAAAGACAGATGCAACTGTCAACTTGAATGTATTCCGTACAGTGTGATATATCAATAGAATTGTATTGTGAGGCATTCCATTCATAGCACTGCATCATCTCTACTGATATGTAATCCCAGTCTGCCTATACTGTACAGTTAGAGCCCTGTATGAGTTGAAGGAGGAGGGAGTGCTACCTAATCATAATTTATGTGTATGGCAATTTGCTGGATCTGCTATATGCACTGATTAGTACAAATGTGGTGCTGTGCTTTTTTTGTACATTTGTAACAAATGCATTTGCACTGAAATGAGTATGAGTGATAACAACATTGCAAATATTCTTGTTATATAATGTAGAATTAATTTACATTATTATTATTATTATTATTATTATTATTATTATTATTATTACTATTATTTTTTATTATAATGGGACTCCAACAGAGATATTTTTAAATGGAAAAATCAACCACTAGTGAGCATTTATTAAGTGAGGTGATATCAAATTAGGTTTTTAAACTGTTTTTATTTTTTACGTAATTGTTTCTCCGCAAGCTTCCAGAAAGTTAGGTAATTTATTTTAGTCAATGGTTTTACATTTTCCATCTTGTCGCAATATGCTTTTACTGCCAGAGGATATTTATCCTCATTTGACTATGTAACCTAGTCATATACATAACAGATAGAAGTAACTGCAGTTTATGTCATATTTAATGTTGGTGGGGAGGGTTCTATATACACTGTGCTATACTGATGCAGTTAAAACGACTTGCAAGCTGTTAAGAAATGCGAGTACATATGTCATATTACTATGGAAACTTATGTATCATTGATGATGATGCAAAAAGGGTATGTGAAATCAGTCTTAATAAAAAACATGAGCATTGTTAATACAGACAATTCATTGATTATATGGACAACAAATTAAAAAGTGAAGAGAAGAACAAGGACCGCCTGCACAAAACAAGTGTGCACTCAGATTTCTTTAGCAATGATATCCTTATCATGTCATAGTCTTCATACCTCATGCATCAGAGTTCCACAGCTTCTTAAAAGTAGATGGCATTCCAAAAAGAAAGTGGACAACAAATAATTCTGATCTTTGTATATTAAGCTGAAAATGCTATGATTTAATCATTTCAGAATATTGTCAAAACACTGCCATCTCTCTCTCTCTCTCTCTCTACATTAGGAAATATACTAGTCCTTTTCTTCTGTCACATTCTGAAATCACAAGCTTACCATCCCTTATTAAAACACTTAACTATTTTTCAAATGATGTTAGATCTCTGCAAACCCACTAACTTAGGGATTTTCTTTGAAGTTAAAATGCAGGGATTTCTCTCTCATGCAATGTTTGCATTAGAAAAATGTTAATTATTTTTGAAAGGGAGGGTTCTTAGGAATAAAGTTTTTAGCCAGCCGTCAAATTAGCAGTTCGTTCAAAATTACAGTTCTGTGAAAACCCTCCCTCACAGATTAGCTGATTATGGGGAATTAAAGCAAATATAGCACAAGTTACCCATTATAATTATTAAAAACATTCCAAAGAAATTGTGTTTTATAAATGGTTTTGGTGGTAAGAGTATCCTGGGGTACACACTTGCCTTAATTTAATTTAGTCTCACTAGTCCAATAAATTCCATTTGTCTATAAATGATTACAGATGAAGCCTGAGCCATTAAATTTTAACACCTCTCTCCTGAACTGAACACCACTGGTTTTAGGATGAGGCAGACAGAGGTACAAACTCTATTACAATCTATATAAAAGTATGCAAGGACAAGTCCATCTGACACCTTGTATTATAATTTACTAGGTTTTGAATTACGCAGATAAAGTACCTCATAGAAAATGCTGATATCTCTGTTATGCCATTGTAATGAAACATTTTTAGTGAAGGTCAGTGTGTGTCATTATTTCATTGTTTTATTAGAAAATCAGTTTCCATTTAAGGAATAATCTTTGCACTTTTGGTAATCCGTGTGTTATGGATAAGACTGCATATTTTGGGAGGTTTGAACATATGGCCTTTCTCCCTCAGATTCTGACAGATATGGATGGATAATTTCAAACAGTTTCTCCTGCCAGTCTGGTTGATATGGGCATTCCGAGACAGTGTAGCAACTGCTTCATGTACATGGACAACCATCTATTACTACCACTTTGGAACACAATTTGCGAGAGATATAATTTCATTAGGAACCTATAGTCTATGTCTCTCCCTCACAAGCCAGTATATCTGGCACTGAGAAGGTTGTCAACACAATCATTACACCTCAAACACCACCCACACCTACACAACACACACCAACATATGCAGAGGTCCTCAACAAAAACATATCCAAACAAAGGAGACCTCCAAGCAAAAACACATGCGATCTCCACAGCCCTCCACAACACATACCATGCATAGTCCACACACCTGTGTCTCACAGCCACTAAGGCTTAACCATAAACCCAATATATTAGTCATAGGAGACTCTGTTGAGAGACACACAGATGTGCCTCTCACCAGGCTGGATAAGGAGAAAGTCACAGTTAATTGTCTGTCGGTTACCAGACTCCACCATATCACATATGCACTCAAGTCTTACAACAACAGGTACTGTTATGACTCTGTCATAGTCCATGTTGGCATGAATTACTTGAGACATACCTCCCTGGACTATATGAAGAGAGATATGATTGAGCTCACTGAATATGTGTCCCAGGCAAGTATGTCCCTAGCCTTAAGCAGCATTCTACCATCACCCAGAATGATGCCTCAATACAAACAGAAAATGATTGACTTTAACAACTGGCTTAGTTTCTGGTGTCATTCCAGGGGGATCCAGTACTTGATAGCCTGGGAAGATATGATTGGCAGACCACAATGCTTTGCCAGAGATGGCCTGCATCTGTCTCGCTTGGGCTTCAGGCTTCTGGCAAAGGCTCTTGCCTCCCCCATAGTGCCTTTTTTAGGAAAAGTGATGAGGTTAAAACTACCAACAATAAAATTTCAACAAAACACAAATTAAAGGTCATGCTGCTAAATACTAGGAGTCTAAAGATGGAACTGTGTCCATTGCAAGCATTCTTAACCCTGGAAGATGCTGACATCTGCGCAGTCACAGAAACCTGGTTCAAAGCTGCAGAGAGCACTCCAGCCTTACCTGGTAACTCATCCTATCATACATTCAGACCCCACACTGTGAGCAGTAAAGCCAAAGGAGGTGCAGTTTCAATATATATTGAATACATACACACCTCCAGGCTGGTCAAACAGTATGACACACAGGAGACACTCCAGGTGCAGTTAACCATTGACAAGACCACCATTCAAATCATAGCTAGCTACCAGCCCCCAAATCTGACTCAAGATGACCAATCCACCTATCTGGACCTCTTCAACTCTATCAATATTTAACCTTTTACCCTGATCCTGGGTGACTTTAACTACCCATACATAGAATGGAAGGACTACTCATTCCAAAACACAAATGCACAGAGATTCCCTATTTTTTGTCAATGTAAACACCTTGGAACAGCTAGTCAATACCCCCACTAGAGGTGATAATATCTTGGACTTGGTATTAACCAACATGAGTAACCACTGCAGCATCCCTGCAGTATCATCCTCCCTGGTAAGATCCGACCACAAAGGGGTCACTTTTGAAGTCACCTTCTCCCCCAAATCCCCTCTAGCTAGGATCAGACATAAAAACATCTCCAAAGCTGATTACAGCCTCCTGTGGGATGGTATAAACAGCTTCACAGCCCCTTCCCCCCTATAGCAACTGGCACCAATATCCAAAACTACACCAAAGCATTATACGAGCATTTATATAGATGCATGGAATCAGGAATACCCGACAGGAATAAATCATCCTTTGCAAGGAAGAGTAAACCTGTCTGGTAAACATCTGCAATAAATAAACTCTATAACAAAAGGAAAAAATTGCTGTCCAGGACCAAGAAGGAGCAGGTGCCCAATTGGAAGCAACCTCTCCTTTGCCTGAGCTAACAAATAAGAGCATTAGTGAAATCCTCCAAAGCAAACCGGCCAAATCTGCTAGAGGCAATCATAAGGCCTTCTTCACATATGTCTGCAATCTCAAAGTAAGCATGCAGATCTGCTCAGAACTGGTGGTCAAGGGCACCACATATACAAATGCGTAGATATAGCAAATTTGCTGGCTGACAGATTCAGCAAAAAATTCACCCCTCTGTCCCCCCCATCAGTAAATCAGGACATCCCCAATACCTACCCCCTTCCCCTTATATCTAGGGAACAAGTCATCACTGCTCTCTCAAAGGCAAAAAATACAGCCGCAATAGGACCAGATAACATCCCTGGCTGCATCTCACATGAACTCAAGCAGAAACTTGCAGCACCATTAGGCACCCTATCCAACCAAAACCTGTGTACCAGCTTTGTCCCACCTGAGTGGAGGACAGCCACCATCACCCCTCTGCACAAAGGTGGAGCATCCACTGACCTGGGAAATTCTAGACCCATCAGCCTAACTAACCTGACCTGCAAGGCCATGGAACAGGTTATCATGGACCACATTAACAAGGACATTGGCAACCTCCAAACACTCAATCCCATGCAGTTTAGCTTCATCAAGGGTAGGTCATGTCTTTTAAATTTGGTTGACTTCTTTGAGACAGTCACCAAAGCCATCGATGAGGAGAGGATGGTGCTCACCACCTACCTTGACCTGTCCAAAGCCTTTGACACTATTCCCCACTCAGATATAATAGTTAAACTCGCTCAACTAAGCATCAATCCATATGTTACCAGATGGGTAGCAAACGGGCTCACTGATAGAACCCACCTAGTCAAAATAGGGAAAGCCACCTCAAGCAGTAGACCCGTAATGAGTGGCGTACCCCAGGGTTAAGTCTTGGGGCCTCTGTTATTTTGGATATACTTTTCTGAGATGCAATGCAAAACCAGTGGGCTATGGCTGACCAAGTTTGCAGATGACTGCAAGCTGGGTACTGTCATCAATTCCCCTAGTGATGTGGACATTCTCCAAAAGGGTCTCACTCAAACAAATGACTGGTGCCAGAAACATGGCCTCAAGCTGACCACCAAAAAATGTATCATCATCCCCTTTGGGGAGAGTGATGTCCTCACAAATTATCACATTAATAACAATGTCCTAAGCACACAATCAGTTGTTTGTGAGGGATTTAGGCACCCAGGTTAATAGCAACCTGACGTTTGACCGCTATGTTGCTTCCATTGTACGGAAAGCTTTCAACATGGCCCACCTCATAAGTAAGGGTATCTCATCCAGGGACAAGGACGTCAGAACAATCTGGTATTCTTCACTTATAAGGCCCTTTATTGAGTACAATGCTCCATTCGACATGTACCTCGCAAAGCGCATGCAGCAGATGGAGAAAACACAGAGGTTCCTCACCAGGAGAATCAAGGGCCTAAAAAATCTACCATACACATATAGGCTAAAAGCCCTATCACTCTACTCAGTTTCATACAGACTACTCAGAGGTGACCTCTGTCTGGCATACAAGGTGATCTCAGACCCTGCCTTGATGGGACTGCTGCAGATCTGTAAGTCAAGTTTCACTCGAGTAATCCACACATGCAACCTCAACCTGGTCTATGACATCAATAGGACTTGTTGGCAGGACAGATTTGTGTCCCAGAGATTTCCCCATCTGTGGAATAGACTCCCTCTCCATGCCAAGCAGAGTACCTCATTACCCCTTTTTAAGCGCAACCTGGATAATACACCCCTGGGATTCCACCTGTGTGTCTGCTGGACAGGGGCAGCGGGTGCTGACTTCTCTAAACATCGGCTAAATTCTTGGCTAGGCTTATAAGGTCCTCAGGGCCAATAGCCTAGTAACTTCCTATGATCCTATGGTATTTTTAACTCTGCTTGTTGAATGTTATATCACAATATAAGACGGTTTGACATTCTGAACAATTCTTGCAGTGTATTAAAGGTGAAACTTTGCGATATGTGAACAATGTGGTAATGTTTTAAGGAGAAATATCTTACGTTTTTACATCACAGTATGTGATAGATTTGCAGTTTGAATTATTTCTGCAGCCTATTTTAGATGGGCATATTGATTTGAGCACAATATGGTATTATATGAGAGGAAAATATTTGGACTCAACTTTTACACTGAAAAGACTTAATGAACACATTAACAATAAGAAGGTCAGTTGACTTAGTCTGTGAACTATAAAAGTTAAAGAACAGCTTATGAACATAAAAGATAATTATATTTTTAAAGTGTTTAAAACATCTTGAGGTAATAGTTAATGAACATATCAGCATGTGCATTTTTAGTTTGCATTTGCTTGATCCAAGAAATGTCTTTGCAGATTTAAATGGAAGCCATGACTGTCCTCTTAATCTGGTGACATATGTTTTTTTTAATACATTTTGGCCCCTATGGAGCAGACCATATATCTCCATCGGTGCCTCTTTTCATGATCTAAGACACTGGAAGCCTCCCCAGTCACTCCTTGTACCCAATCCAAAATGTCCCATTGCCTGAGAGGAGATTGAGGCATTCCTGTGCAGCATCATACTTTTGGCTGTAGGGATTTCTCATTTACCTGCAATACCCATTTTCCATCCCAACACTCAATGTGTAGTGATATAAGGTTATTATGGCTGAGAACATCTGTCAGTGTATACCCCCAGTATCTGTAATTATGGGATGCATTCCACAGATTCACCACCAGGGCTACCAGTGTTTAACACACAGTCTCTCTGTTTACTGAATGTGCCTGACTATAATTGCTGAAGGATTACAAACAATAGCATGCAGTTACTGAACATTCAAAATCATTATTCTTACTGTATGTAAACTTCTTCAGAATATGTAAGAGACACTGTGGTATGAGCATGAATCATATGCATATAATTTTAATATTAATATGATGACATTCCAGCAAAATTTTATATTTACTGTTCGGACTACAACTGAATTAGCATCAAGTATTTCATCAAGATATTTAGGCTGTAATATATGACTAAACATTCAAATAATCTACTCAAATCAGTACGAAGTGAAGTAGAAAAATAGTACTAAACAAGATATTATTATTAACAATAAACGGGGTGGAGTCAGGGTATAATGAATTATGAAAACTTTTTAATTAGAAAAACTGCATACTGTTTGTTTAGAATGCATCTGTACTTCCACTGCCAGCTCAGTGATATTGGTCAAGACATTGCCTGTGATTCATAAAGGTTGCCCCCAAGTGTACACATAGGGCCGGATTCATGAAGGCTTGCACGGAGTCTAAGAGTAGAGTAAGACTACATGCAGCCAACATGTCCGCCGAGCGATCCAGGAACAGCTGGTAGGGGCATGCAACAGAGCTCCTAAAATGAGTCCTACACGGACAGGGCTTGGATATGCAAATTACCTCAATTGCAGGTGAAAGCTATGCAAATGAGGTAAATTTGCGATCCAGGAAACCCGAACCAGTCCAAGTAAGAGTAGTGTTATTTGCAGAAATGTACTCAGTTGACAACTGAGTACGGTTCTGCAAATAGCAAAACGGAGCTGTGACAGCTTCAAAAAAATGATGCATCCAGTTGAGGAAGCATGCCAATGGCCAATAATACAGCCATTGGCAATGCTCACCGATGCAAACTAAAAATAAAATATTTTTTTTATCCCGATCTCCGGTGTTTAAGCGTAGCGCAGCGCCGCGCAAACACGCTACACTCTAAAAAACAGAAAACCAATAATTAAAATCGACAAATGTGGATTTTATTGTAATTCTTCATTTACAATGCAAGGGAATGGCAGGCTGAAGACAACATGGCTACTGAGTAGAGGTTGCTAAGGGGGAAGCTCAGCCTAAGAGATGTAACCAAGCATTAGTAGGCAATCCTATGCAAATGAGAGTTAGGATAGTGAATCGCAAGTTTACATAGCAAAGGAGCACAGTCAGTGGAGTGTAGGATTAAGATAAGGGGAGTAACAGAGTAGAAGATAGGTGACATCACGAGGGGGGTATGTATGAAAGAAGTGAAGCTCATTGGAGCAGAATGGCATGTGTCAGCTGTCATTTACACATCAGTGGAAGAGGTGTGTCAACAGATAGGCTAGGTAAAGGCAAGAAATCGAAGGTGTATGCCATGGATAACACTAAAGTTTCTTGTATAAGTGCTTGCAACTTATTTGCATGAGTGTGCTTGCCTGTATATCCGAGTAAGACTGTGTGCGTACATGTACGCCTGTGTGCATGCGTTTAAGCCAGAGTAAGCATGTCTAAGGTTGTTTAAAGTTGTGCAAGCGCATTTGCGCTGGTGTGCATGCATTTTAGCAAGAATAAGCAAGTTTTAGTCAGTGTAAGCATGTGTGCGCGCGTGAGCTGGTGTGCACGTGTTTGCGCTTGTGTGCGCGGTGCTGCCCCCCTGAGGAAACAGAAAAGGAAAAGGAAGCACAACAAATAGTAGGAAGTTAACCAGGGAGTACTAGCAGAGCTAGCAGGTGAAAACAATCAGAATCAGGCAATTACACAGGCAGTAAACTAGCCCAGCCCAGCACTTAAAACTCTGCAAACAAAATTCCACTATGTTTCTCTCAAGAGACACTGCAACACTGCAGTAAGCTAATAGAAGTTAAAACTGAAAAAGCTTTACTGAGACAAAGAAATGTTGGGGGCTGCCATTGCTGTTATAAGGCGACATATGCAACATGCTGAGGGTGGTGAAAATGTGAATGCTGCTAGACAACCCACAGTGAGGAGACGGAGAAGAGTGTACAGGCCCAGGATAACCTACCAGGGCTACATGAGCTGGAGATAGTGGAGCACTATAGAGTAGACAGAGACCTGAAGACCAGACCAGAAGCTACTACAAGATAGAGCAAAATCCTTGAAAGGTAAGACACCTTTGATCATTATAAGTAAATAACTAAGAGCTCTTGCAGCAAATTGTTGAGCTGTGCAGGCCACGCCTCACACACAGAGCCAATAGAGGGGAACCCATCCCAGTGGAAACCAAGGTATGTGTTGGCCTAAGAATATTAGCAACAGGTACCTTCCAGAGACCATCTGGTGATATGATGGGGATATCACAAGCATCAGCATCCAGGGTACTGCACCAGTTCCTGGATGCCATGTCAGCACATGTCAGTGATCATATATATTTCCCCAATTCCCGTGAGGTATTGGCCAGCAATATGCATCTCTTTCAGAAAATAGCAGAATACCCTGAGGTAGTGGGTGCAATAGACTGCACGCACATATGCATCAAAGCACCAGCCAGTGAGTCGGGTAGAGTGTACTTCAACCACAAGGGCTTCCCCTCCATCAACTGCCAGGTCATGTGTGATGCCCAGGGCATAATACTGAATGTGTGTGCTGGCTGCCCTGGAAGCTACCATGATTCCCATATCTGGCATCTGATGCAGCTATACCAGACATTTGCCAATGGGGACATCCCTCATGGTCACCTAGCGGGGGATGCTGGCTATGCACTGGAGTCGTGGCTGATGACCCCCATCAGAAACGCACACACACCTGAACAGGAACGCCATAATGAGGCACATGCACAAACACGAAATGTAATCAAGCGTGTGTTTGGCCTGCTCAAGTCATGGTTCTGGTGCCTGGACACTTCTGGTGGAGCCTTGCACTACTCACCAACTACATGTACCCAAATTGTCATGGTATGTGCCATGCTACATAATATGATCCTGCGAAAACAGCTGCAGCAGGAGCAGCATAGGCCTGGGCCAAACAGCCCCCCACTGTTGCCAAGGCCATCACAGGCAGAGCATGACTCGGAGCAGGAAGAACCTGAGCCTGCCCCAGCAGGCAGAAGGAGGCGTGCCAAGTATGCTTTGGCCTTGGCAAAGAAGCAATGCATAGCACATACACTGGCTCAGTAGGAACCCTGGAAATGTTACCTCTGTCTGACTCACACAAATAGTAAAAGGGATGGCTAACTTGACACTACCTGTTTCCAAACATGAATAGGGAGTGCAGTATGTGCATCCAACATAGGCAGCCCTGCAGCACCACCTGAGGCATGATTGCCATGTGTTAAGCAATATAAAGCAGTGCTAAACAGCTTTCACCACCATTTTGTATATGTAAAGCAATTGCACGCACTAACACTAGCACAACTGTGGTCAATGTTGAGCAATATTGGCCAATGTTCTGTAATGTTGGTTAACGTTGAGCAATGTTGGACAAGCCTAGTCTATATTGGGCATAGCTGAACAAAAGCCAACATGCTCATATTTGCTCTACTGGCCCTTAAGCAGTCTGGTCTGCTCAGTATGAAAATATAAAGCAGTGACAGGCCTCAAACCCAGGATACTGTGCACTACAGTCATACTACTGAACCACTAAACCATGACAGTATTGCACTGGTCAGCCTGTATAAAGACGTGTTGATAAATCTATGCAACATATCTCATGGAAACCCTGCAGGCACAGCATAATCCCTGTCGAGTTATGACACAAAGGTGAGCCCTGCAGTAAGAATAGAACCTGATTTTCAACATACATATAGTATAATTGTTAATATTGGTCATGTTCACACACATCAACAAATGTAGTGGACTTCAGACAGCAACATACTGAAAGGTCACACTGGGCATGCTCACACACTTGAACAAATGATACAAATGTCAGGCAACAAAACATTGAAAGGACAGACTGGGCATGCTCACACACTTGAATAAATGAGAAAAATGTCAGGCAACAAAACACTGAAAGGACAGACTGTGCATGCTCACACACTTAGGCCATGTCTGACTATAGTAGTGGGCCACACATATCCAGCAGTTGCATGTGTTAACACAGGAACCTCTCAGTATTCACCAATCTGCCATGTGCACACAGTTATATGACAACAGACACATATATAATATACTGGAACCCTGTCATAATAAAATATGTTCTGCAGATACTTAGGTTCATCGTAGAAAGTGTGAAAGCAAAGAAGAGAAAAAAACCTGCAATAAGTATCATGAATAAACAATGTGCAGCCCGAACATTACCATAGGTGCATAGGTTGATACTAGCCTATCTGCCCTAGGGCATGTATAAGCTTAGCCAGAGTGTGTTTGGCTGTCGTGGCCCTGTTAGATTAGTAGACTGTGCATGTGAATAGTAGGTCACACAAGATAGGCCCTTTACGTTTGCTTTATTGTGCCTCTGTCCAGCAGGGACCCAGAAGAGATTCCAGGGGTAAACATACGATCACCCATCCACTCGTCAATATGTCTCCTGTAGGGGGTCAGTGGGGGGCTCAGCCTATGCGGGACTGGGATCCCATTCCAGAGTGAGGGAAGCATCTGGGATAGAAATGTGTCCCTCCTGTATGTCCTATAAATATCTGTGCCAAGGTGTAAGTCCCTGGAGCGTGTAGCTCTAAGGGATCCGGATAGCCTGAGGTGGAGCATGTCCATTAATTCTGTGTTGGACATGGCTGTAAACAACAGGCAAAGATCGCATCTGAGTAGGTGGTAAGTGACTGACTAGAGCTGGAGTTACATTAGCCGAACTGCACAGGGCATCTGTGTGAGTCCCTAGATCCACTTGGTGAGGTACTTTTGTGGCCAATACAGTTGCTGCAGGTGTAGGGTAAGGTACATCCCAAATGAGGCATTGTATCCAATAATGGGCCTCATGAGTATAGGGGCACAATGATTTTACTTGATCTAGATGTGAAACCTGTTGGGATAGGGAGGGCTATATAGAATGTCTGTCTAACCACTATGGCAATGTGATTGACAAAGGCAAGATTACAAACTACTCATGTCCCCATATCCCTAAGAACTTCTACCATACTTAATGTATTAACACCAATGTGGTAATGTGTGGGCACTATGTGATTCCCAAAGGGGGTGACTATGCATTTAATGGCATTCAGCTGTAGGCCATGGCTCTGGCACCAGTTATCCATTTCTGTGAGACCCTTTTGGAGGATGCTTGTGGCAGCTGGAGAGTCAAATATGGCACCCAGTTTGCAGCTGTCTGTGAACATGGTCAGCCATATTCCTCCTGTGTTAGCCTGTACATCAGAGGAATATATACTAAACAAGATAGTTCCCAGGACTGAGCTTTGTGGGATGCCATGTGTAACTGGTGTAGAGTCAGACATGGCACCTGGAATACATACCATGTGGGTGCTATCCCTGATCCATTTAGCAATCCATCTTGTGACATATGTGTCGATACCTAAGCTGGTGAGCTTATGTATGATGCCCGAGTGGGGTATTGTTGTAAAGGTGTATGCGAGGTCCAGGTAGGCTGTGTGGACTACCTTCCCTATGTCTATGGACCTGGTAACTGTTTAAAGAAGTCGACCATGTTCAAGAGGCAAGATCTGATCACAACAAAGCTGAATTGTGTAAGATTCAGTGCCTGTAGGTTCCCGATGTCTGTGTGTATGACTACCATGATGATATGCTCCATAGCTTTGCAGACCAGGCTAGATAGGCTTATAGGGTGGTAGTGTCCGGGGTCTGTTGTGGCACCACCTTTGTGGAGCGGGACCACTGTTGCTGTACACCATTCCTTGGGTACATATCCTGTAGTAAGTCTGATATTAAACAGGGACTTCATGTGAGGGTTACATTCGTCATGAAGCTTGTGTAAGATGCAGGCCGGGATACCGTCTGGTCCCATTGATGCTGTATTGTCTGCTTTGGAGAGGGCAGCACTCACCTGATCATCTGTGATGTCAGGGAGGCTACACTCTGTTTGGATGGACATTTGCTCATTGGGGGGATGGGGTATGACATTTGCACTGAACCTGTTTGCCAGGATGATGGCAATGTCTGTGGGTTCAGTGTATGTATTGTCATTTTGCAGTAACACACAGCATATCTGGGAGTTGGCACTCAGGTTCATGACATAACTAAAGAAGGCCTTGTGATTGTTCTCAGTGTGTGGTGCAATTTACCTTTCGAAGTGGGTCTTAGATGAATTCATGAGTGAATGTAGCTTCTTGCTAGTACTGATCAGAGATGCCTTCCCTTATTGGGATTGTGCTCTATCATGTAGTAGCCCCCACCTTTTGTTGTATAGCTTATTTATGGCTGTGGTCCACCAGACAGGTCCCCTGCCTTTGGAGGAGTGTGTCTTGTACTTATTTGGGATAGCACGATACATGCATTCCAGTAGGTGTCAATAGAATGTGTTTGTAAAGGATTCAGCGGTCTGAGCCGTACTTACCTCTGTCCCAGGGTCTTTGAAGGATAACACCTTGGTTTACAGAAGTGTGACATTTGCTGTTGGTAAGTACTTCACCGAGAGAACCTAGGATGGGGATGGGGATGAGATATGGATGTCCAGGGAGATAAATGTATGGTCTGACCTTACCAATGAAGGGCATACCTCTGGTGTGGAACATGGAGTTCCCATGTTGGTGATGATCAGGTCTACACATCTGGTGTTGAGCAGCATTACCCGTACTTTCTTTTACCATGTATTGTCCATGGAGGTGGGTTTGTCATTTGAGCCTTGCACAAAAAAAGGCACTGTGGGGGTAGCAACAGCCTTAGCCAGTATTTGAAAGTCCAGGGCTGACAGGTGCAAGCTGTCCATAGCGAAGCTATGTGGCATGTCGAGCATGTCATCCCAGGCTGACAGACACTGGATCCCCTTTGAATGACACCAATATGTTAGCCAACTGTTACAATTGATCAGCTTGTCTGTATACTGTGCCATCATTATTGGTGAGGGTAAGATGCTACACAAGGTCAGGGTCATAATGGCCTGGGTTACATGATCACAGAGCTCCTCTATGTCCCTTGTCATGTAGTCCAGGGTGGAATGTCTGAGGTAAGTCACACCAGCATGGACAATGATGGAGCCATATTTGTACTTGCTTTGGAGTGACCTGAGTGCATGCTTAATGTGGCAGAACCTGCTACCCGACAGACAGCACAAAGTGTCCTTCTCCTTGTTCAGCTTGGTGAGTGTGACGTCAGTGTGTCTGACAATAGAGTCATCTATTACAAGTGTATTAGGTGTGTTTATACCCCTAAGGGCAGTGACTGTGTGGTCCACTGACTTTGTGAACCATGTGATATGTGGGTAATGTCGTGGGGTAGCAGTTGTCTGGGTGTCTGCTTAGGAGGTCTCTGCTGCTTAGGCAGATATTATGTAGAGCCTCAGAGTATGTAATTGTGTGGTAATGTAGTCTGTTTGCAGTCACTATAGTTCTATGTGTGATGGAGTTGTGGTGTGTGTGTGGTTACCTTCACCACCTGATAGACTGTGCCGGTCATGGGTTGAGATAACTCAGCCTCCCGTTTGTCCATATAGTTGCATCTCCCACATATATCTGACTTTGTTGGGAGGAGGTAAGGGTTAAATGTGTACATAAGGCAGTTGTAACATTGCCTCAAAAGTCCCATATCCACCAGCTGGACTGGAGAGTACACGCAAAACCAACCATTGGACATGCCAGGATATTATGATGGCATACCCTCTGTTGACTGATCAAAAGAGATCAGTAGGGCATTAAGTGTGTAAAAGAGTATTATAGGGGTTTAGTGCTCAGGTATGTTGGTGTTTTTGGAAGATTATCTGCGAAGGAGTCCAGACAGAACCATGACACTTCCTTCAGCTATGTCATACACAGCACTGAACACACATATATGTACTGAGTCAGGGCCAACTGTACCTGACTGACAATGCCGACATCCTGTCAGACAGGCCCATACATACATACCCACCACTCACTGACAAATGTCCCTATCATCATACCAGGAGATATCACATGTAGAATGGGTAAACAGCTCCTTCCAAAGCTGAAAACTTGGCCTCAATTGGATGACATTGTTTCCCGATATATGTCATAAGTGAACTACAGAACAAACAGACCCTGAACCTGAACAGTCTGTTGAGCCACACCCTCTCTACAGGATCTGAAACTGTTGAATGTGTTACAACAACATATGGCACACCCCACCCTCACTCACAACAGACCATGGGAACTATAGTCCTATAAGCCTATGACGTCTGATCTGCAAGGCCATTGAGTCCATCATGATTGAAGTCATAAACAGAGCTATTGGAAGCCGACAAACACACAGCCCTACCAACTGTGGTATGATCACGGGCAGATCATGGTTCCCAAACCTGCTAGACTGTTTGCAAGGCAGCCACCCAGGACACACATCACTGAAGGGAGCTACACACATCCCACATAGACTGAGTAGCCCTTTATCAACATCACAGACACATGTTGTATCCACAAATTCAACAACCTGTGCATAAATATGTATTATCATATGAAGGAATGGAAATTTGTCCACAGAGAGATCACACAAGCTAAGAATTGTGGATTCCTGTTCAAGCTGTTAACACCTGCTGACCCACATGGTTCATTCCTGGGATTGCATAAAACAAAGTGAACACACATTACCATGTCCAGTCTGATGATGTCAGCATCCTACAAATATAGCAGGAGAAAAGAAAACACCCATTAAAATGTATAGCGCATTGTGTTAATGTGTACCTCTGTAGTATAATAACATTGTTAGGTAGGGGTTTGAATCCTATGATTGCTCTGTGTGTGCGGGGGTGTGTGTGTGATTTCTTGTGAGAGGAGTGCCCTTTTTGGAGACTAGGAAAACACATGAATAGAGGTAGATTCTTCTTTGGCAAGTCTGATGATATCAGCATCCTAGGAATATAGCAGGAGAAATGAAAACACCCAGTAAAGCATATAGTGCGTTGTATTAATGCATATTTCTGTAGTATCATAACATTGTTAGGTAGGGGTTTGAATCCTATGATTTCTCTGTGTGTGCGGGGGGGTGTATGTGTGGGTGTGATTTCTTGTGAGAAGAGTTCCCTTTTTGGAGACTAGGAAACACATGAATAGAGGTAGATTCTTCTTTGGCACGTCTGATGATATCAGCATCCTAGGAATATAGCAGGAGAAATGAAAACACCCAGTAAAGCATATAGCGCGTTGTGTTAATGTATATCTCTGTAGTATCATAACATCGTTAGGTAGGGGGTTGAATCCTATGATTGCTCTGTGTGTGCGGGGTGTGTGTGTGTGATTTCTTGTGAGAGGAGTGCCCTTTTTGGAGACTAGGAAAACACATGAATAGAGGTAGATTCTTCTTTGGCAAGTCTGATGATATCAGTATCCTAGGAATATAGCAGGAGAAATGAAAACACCCAGTAACGCATATAGCGCATCATGTTAACGCATATCTCTGTAGTATCATTACATAGTTAGGTAGGGGCTTGAATCCTGCAATCACTGAGTGTGTGTGTGTGGGGGGTGTGATTTCCTTTGAGAGGAGTGCCCTTTTTGGAGTCTGTGAAAACACATTCAAAGAGGTAATCTCCTCTTTAGCATGTCTGATGATGTCAGTATCCCAGAGATACAGCAGTGGAAATAAAAGCTTCCAGTAAAGCATATAGAGTGTCGTGTTACTGCGGATCTTTCTAGTATCATAACATAGTTAGGTAGGGGTTTGAATCCTACAATTGCTGAGTGTATGTGCGTGACACTATTGGTTAATGTGTTGTGTGTTTTACTATTACAACTGTATGACATATCAGTAAAACAACAGTATGTGCATTGCACCCTTCCGGCATCTGTGCGGCACATACATATATGTACACATGACCTCAATTGTTAACTGTGTGGCAAATCCATATATGTACATGTGACCTCAATGAGTTCATAGGTGTGAAGCCTGCTTTCTACACGAATGCATCTGTTACCATTGACAGTCTGTGCTGCTGCTTCTCAGACCTTAGGTCACATATGTATGTATGTGTCAAGGCCAGCCACTGTAGTGATCTCTGGCCTAGGTCATCTGTGTCACACACACCCATGACAGTTTCTATAGAATAGTGTCAGTGAGGCTTCATTCCTGGGGTATATGTCAGACATGTGCAAACACAACACAGTCTGTCAATAATGGCCATTCATTACAGGTGTACAACACCTCCGTGGATATGCATACAGACCCCTTCATGCTTAAGTGATTCACTGAGGGACATCAGCATACCTTTGGAAATGTGAATACCAAAGGACAGATGACATAACATGTGGCTGTATGTACACATTGGTACCCCTGCTACATGTTGTGGGCTACTAACAATGTGGTACTGTCAGGATACTATGTATTGTAAATGTGGATGACTATGCTATAGTTGGCTTATAGCTTTACAGCATGTGTTGGTCAACAGGTATCTGTCTGTATGATACCCTTGTGGAGGATAAGTGTCTCATCTGGAGAATGCATTGTAGGCCACTGTATGCATTACCAGATCTGGACGGAGATATCCCTAGTGTGTTTGCTTGTACCTGGGACGTCTACATGCCAAACAGGGGTGGTCCCAGGAATGGGTGGTGGCCAATACCACTGGTTACTGGTATAGTATATTACCGGAAGGACTCAAATGCTACTGTGTATCCTACATCTGTGTGTCAGTTGTCAAGACATCAGCTAATGATTGGATAAAGTCAGGCTGTTGAGGTTATGTATACTACCAGTATGCAAAACAATGACCGATATAAACAGTATCACCCACAGCATAGTGGCAAACCATGTCATACACACATGTGTACCCAAGTCGTAACATATGTGTAGTAAAATGCATACTGGCCACCAATAGGAAATATGAAGTGTTAACATTGTGTAATACAGGGCATGTCACCCTTCCCATGTGTCCACTATGCACATACATGCAGACAGTGCACCTCCACCATGTTCACAAATGTACACCTGCAAATCTGTACTGCACACATCACACACGTACAATCCACTCACCAACACATGCTGCCAGTACCGCACACAGCCAAGTGGCACATGGGCGGACAATACAGTATTGGAATTAACACTGGTGTAAACAATACTACACTGATAATCATAGCTTTCATGCGTCATGCCTGCTCAGATATACCTACAAGGATAGCAGTACACCGTGCTGTTGACAACATGCTAACATTGCTACACTGCTATTAGGTCACCCTGTGCATCAGCACCATGTAAACCTGTTGCTGCATCATTGTCACAGATGACAGGAAGTGGCACAGTTTCATCATATGCACAGGGTGTGTTATTGATTTGCCAAAGCCCGACAATGAGCCATCCAATCGACATGTATGTATGTGTGTGTGTGTATGTGTGTGTGTGTGTGAGGGACAACAGTACAGTATGGGTCAATGTTGGTGTAACGTGTGTGTATGTGTTAGCCCTAGGTGTGTGGTTTATGTGTGTGTGTCTGCATGCATACAGTTCCACCTTGTGGCTGCCACATACGGGTGATTGTGGGACAGCCACGGACTGTACCTGCCAGGCTGTACAACTCACTGTCTCCAGCCATGGACATATTACCTGTGCCTGCCAGGGGTGCCATGGACAATATCGGGTACCAAGCCAGACTGGGTACTATCTTCAGAGGCAGAGGGATGTTGACTGGACCACATCCCTGCTGGGACTGGCCAGAGCCACATGCACGTGGTCGTCTAGGACAGTCTAATGACAGCCCAGCCCCAACATTGCTGGGGCTGGTACTGCCACTACGGGAGCGGCTTGGACGTGTGTGTCGTCCACGACGAGTGCCAGCTGATGATGTTGTTGGCATACATCGACATCAACATCTCAGCCGTCCTGCACTGTCCTGGCACATGGACATAACATTGCGGAGGACATCTAGTGTCTCCCGCCAATGTCTATCAATGACCTCGGTGTAATTATGGATGGCACCAGCAAGGTCACAGATACTGTCATTGATAGCGGTGTTGTGAGCCCTCTGTGCCCTTAGTCCCTGCCTGGTGTACCATTCCATATGTGCCTGTGCCTGCATTGCAGACCGGAACATGGCTGAGGTTGTGAGACTTGTGGGGGCATGTCTGCCAGGGGCATTACGACCAGCAGTGCTCCCACAAGCACCCCTGGACATATGCCTATGTGGTACCATTCCAGGTGTGTGGGTATGGCTGCTGTGTGGGGTTGCATGTGCCATAGATACCACACTATCCTGGTCGGTGCCTGCTGTATGCTGTTCCTCCGCTAAGGCCATTGGTGTTGAGGGATGTATCGGCAGTATGAATGTGCACATAGATGGGGTGGACAGCTGTGTACCGTCGATTGGCGGACAAACAACAGACCCTGACAAACCTGCCTGTGCCACTGCACATGTGTCATCATGCCCACTATTTGTGGCAGTGACCTCAGGTTCCCTGCTGCACTCATCCAATTCCTCTGCACCTGTGAGAGAAAGACAGGAAACACACTTCACAATCTGTACAGGATGTTAGTGCACATGCACACATGAACACATGCACACATGCACACATGCACACATGAACACATGCACACATGCACACAAGAACACATGAACACATGAACACATGCACACATGCACACATGCACACATACACTCAAGTTGAGACACACACACACACACACACACACACACACAGAGACACACACACGCACACACACACACACACACACACACACACACACACACACACACCAACAGCAATACGGAACATATCCATTAGTGGTCGATGGTGCAGTACAGTATCACAAGCCAAAGAGTCCTATCACACGTGTCTGCATGCAGGATGTGTGTGGCTCAACAGCATGCAGTGCAAGTGTGGAGAGTCCTTGTTGATAACAGTATACATGTCTTTGATGCATGTGTGTTGTTCAGTGATTGGCCTCACCCTGGAACACATGTGTACATGGACACAACATTGCTATGCAAGTCTGGAACACTTTCCAATGTCCTGTGCACCATCACTCATAGGTATACATACCATGGCCGGATGCACACAACTGTCAGGTGTATAACAATGAATGCTATGTGTAGTAGTGTAGTTACTGTAACTGGATGTAGTGTAGTACCATGAGCCATCATCAGGCAACATCATGTGGTCAACCAAGGCCACTAATGTATGTCACACTGGCAACTATCTTGCTGTACCTGACCTGCACCACTATGGCTACATTAACCATTTCACAGCCAGTTGTTACATGGGTATGTAAGGTGTTCAATAGGGAGCATTGACTCATTTTCACACTGAGCTGATAGAAGGAAGGACACTGAGGAAACTCTGAGCTATAATATATAACATTAAGTATCCTGTTTTTTGTTTATTTTGTTCTTTATTTCTTTGTTATTTATAGCACTTTGTGTACTGTGTATTTTTCTAGCTAGTTTCACTGTGTGTGAGGTATTAACTGGATATTGTCCACTTTTATTAAGCATCTGTTGGGTTGTTTGTTTCTGATAACTTGTTGCAGTTAAACTCTTTTTTCTAGAGGCTCCTTTAGCTGTTTAAAACTTTCATTTAAAGGCTAACTGCTGCTTTTCAGCCGTGAGAAACATTTCTGCAGTTTGTTCTAAGTAGTGGGGATATTTGTAGCATTTCCATATTCAGGCTTGTATTTGGGCCTAGTGTTTGTGGAGGCTGTGTGTCTGAGCACATATTCAGGGACATCTTGGTTTAGCCAAAGCCATCAGGCATTTCAGTGAGAGAGAATTGTTTGAGGTCATTGGCTGACTGAGGTCACCTGGACTACAGCTTAGACTAAGCACCTCATTGGTTCCTTTGAGATTTCTTTCTTAAAAGCTGTCTCAGGTTTCAACTTTCTGTTACCTAAGAAGTTCAGTTGTGAGTGTTCTGCCATTTCACACTGAGCTGATAGAAGGAAGGACACTGAGGAAACTCGGAGCTATAATATATGACATTAAGTATCCTGTATTTTGTTTATTTTGTTCTTTATTTCTTTGTTATTTATAGCACTTTGTGTACTGTGTATTTTTCTAGCTAGTTTCACTGTGTGTGAGGTATTAACTGGAAATTGTCCACTTTTATTAAGCATCCGTTGGGTTGTTTGTTTCTGATAACTTGTTGCAGTTAAACTCTTTTTTCTAGAGGCTCCTTAAGCTGTTTAAAACTTTCATTTAAAGGCTCACTGCTGCTTTTCAGCTGTGAGAAACATTTCTGCAGTTTGTTTCCCACTCTCCCTCCCTGTTGGTATAGTGTTTTTATAGTTGGTGGCATTGCAGTTGCCCGCCCCTAGTGTAAATTTGATCTGGGACCCTCCTCCCAGTCTAGTGTCATTACCTCATTCTACCCAGTACAAGGAGAACATTTGAGAAGGCTAATCAGCTTAGTTTCTGCTACTCCTTTCTCTCTTTCCACTTAAAAAAATTATCTGCTTTTACTTTATTTGTGTTTTTTCTTACTTTATTTTGCTTTTGCGTCATCTTAAAAGTACTCAATTGTATTTATTACTGCTTGGTGTAACTCATTCTAAGCCTTTTAGTTTAAACACTTGGGCTTCAGAAAAGTTGTTTTACATTAAGAAGGTTTGTGGTCTGCACTGTAGTGGCAGAACAGGTAGCTTACATCCTTCTAAGTTGGGAACTGCTGATTGAGGGATCAGTGTCTGTTATCCTAAAAGTGTATTAATTCTGGTTTAAGCACTTGGGCTTCAGGCCAGTTATTTTACATTAAAAGGGTTAATGGTCTGCACTCTTGTGGGAGGAGAGGCTGGACTCTGCCCTTCTGAGCTGGGAATTTCTGGTTAAAGGCTTATAGTGCCTGCATATTTGAACTGCTTCTTAGTGAAATTGGTACACCTTGTTTGCTGTAGCATAGACTAGATCCAGGCCTGCTGAATCTAGCTTTGTTTGCATAACTTGAGCACCAATCCAGGCATTCTTTAAAGTATTCAGTTGTATTTATTACTGCTTGGTAGTAACTTGATTAAAGTGTAGCTATCATTCTAAGTCTTTTGGATTAAGCACTTGGGTTTCAGACCAGTTGTTTTACATTAGGAAGGTTTGTGGCCTGCACTGTGGTGACAGGACAGGTAGCTTACATCCTTCTAAGTTGGGAACTGCTGATTGAGGGGTCAGTGTCTGTTATTCTAAAAGTGTATTAGTTCTGGTTTAAGCACTTGGGCTTCAGGCCAGTTATTTTACATTAAGAAGGTTCGTGGTCTGCACTCTTGTGGGAGGAGAGGATGGACTCTGCCCTTCTGAGCTGGGAATTTCTGGTTAAAAGCTTATAGTGCCTGCTTATTTGAACTGTTTCTTAATGAAATCGGTACACCTTGTTTGCTGTAGCATAGACTAGATCCAGGCCTGCTGAATCTAGGTTTGTTTGTATGCTTGTTGTTTGTTTGCTTGTAATTTCCCTGAAATGCTAATTCCACCTAAAATACGCCTTTTCAGTGATTATGTGGATCCCTAGTGATATCTGCATTGCTTACTGTACTTATTTCCTTGTTTCACTTGAAAAAAAGTTACTGTTTGTCATTTTTGCATTTAAGTTACCTGTAACACATTGCATTTAAGTTACCTGGCACTTGCTCACTAAGTCAGCACTAAAAAATTAAAAGCACTACACCCTCACAAACTCCCCTTGAGTACCTTGTGCCCCATTGGCCCTTTTTTCAATTATAAAGGAATTCCCAATACTATTCTAGCATGTCCAAAGGTAAGTTGTCAATCTCCTCCCTGGTCCAGCTGGTGAATCTGGGAATCTTGAGGCAATGTTACAACTGCCTCATGTACACAGACAACCCTCTCCTCTTCCCAACAAATTCCAACACATGTGAGAGATGCAACCATATAGCCAAACTGGAGGCTATGCTCTCTCAACTTAGTACTGGTGTAACCAGTCAGGAGGAGAAGGAAACCACACTCACTACAATTCCAGTCTCACATAGACCTACCACGACAGCAAACCAAACACATAAACACACAAAAACATACTCGGAGGCTCTAAATAAAAATCTGTCTAAGCAGCAGAGACCTCCAAAGCAGACACCCAAGCAACCGCTACCTCAAAACAAAACACAGGCAACACATAGCTCACAAAGCCAGTGTGCTGAACAGTCACAGCCCTTAAGGCTAAACAACACACCTGATACATTTGTAATAGGTGACTCTATCGTCAGGCACACTGACATCCCGCTCACCAGGCTGAACAAGGAGAAGGTCATGGTGAGCTGCCTGTCGGGTGCTAGGATCCACCACATAACACAAGCACTCAGGTCACTCCAAGACAAGTACAAATATGACTCAGTCATTGTCCATGCTGGTGTGAATGACCTGAGATGTACCTCCCTGGACTACATGAAAAGAGAGATAGAGGAGCTCACTGAGTATGTAGCCCAGGCCTATATGACCCTGACCTTGAGTAGCATCTTACCCTCACCAAGAATGATACCACAATATGAAGACAAGATGATCAATTTCAACAATTGGCTTAAGTATTGGTGTCATTCAAAGGGGATCCAATGCCTGTCAGCCTGGGATGACATGCTCGACAAGCCATGATGCTTCACTAGGGATGGCTTGCACCTGTCACCCCTGGGCTCTCGGATATTGGCAAAGGCTCTTGCTACCCCCATAGTGCCTTTTTTAGGCAAGGCTCAAAAGACAAACCCACCTCCATAGGTATCACAAGGGATAAGAAACTAAGAGTAATGCTACTCAATGCCAGAAGTCTAAACCTCAAGATGCATGCACTCAAACTCTCCTTAGCATGGAGAACATCGATATCTGTGCAGTAACAGAAACCTGGTTCAAGGCTCCCGAGAGCACCCCAGCACTACCAGGTTATACCTCATACCATGCTTTTTGGCCCAAAAACTTGGACCGAACCACAAAAGGTGGGGGAGTATCAATATTCGTCAAAGATACCCACACCTCCGGGTTGGTGGCACAGCACGAAGCATCAGAGACTATCCATGTGCAACTAACAGTGGGTAAAACTGCCTTCCATTTTATAGCCTGCTATAGACCACCCTCCCAAACCCAGGAACCCCACTCGGCCTTCCTGAGAACACTGGAAAATATGAAGGTCTCTCCAAACACCATTATATTGGGCGACTTCAACTACCCAAACATAGACTGGGAGCATTACTTTAGCTCCAACACCCTAGCCCAAAGGTTCCTAGAATTTATAAACTCAAATGCTATGGAACAACTTGTTACCACTCCCACAAGAGGGGAAAACATACTGGACTTGATCATCACCAACATGGGGACTCTATGCTCCAGACCAGGAGTGTATCCCTCACTGGTAAGATCAGACCATAAACTAATCTCACTGGAATATTCACATCCCGACCCCACCCCTTGCCCAGAAAACCACATGAAAAACTTCTCTAAAGAAAATTTCACACTCCTCAAAACTGAGGTGGAATCCTTCAAAGCCCCCGGGCCTGTGGAAAATACGGCCCAGACCGCAGAATCCTTTATAAACACATTCTATGAACACCTTCAGGAATGCATGGATCATGCAATCCCAAATAAAACCAAGACCCAGTCCTCCAAAGGCAGACGTCCTGTCTGGTGGACCCCAGCCATAAACAAACTATACAATAGAAGGAGGAAGCTACTACATGATATAGCAAAATCCCAAAAAGGGAAGGCATCTCTGATCAGTATTTGAAAAAAACTACGGGCACTCATAAAATCGTCTAAGGCCAGCTTCAAGAGAAAAATTGCACAGAACACTTAGGATAATCACAAGGCTTTCTTTAGTTATGTTAGGAACCTGGGTGGGAATTCTCAGATATGCTCAGAATTAGTCCAAAATGACAAAAAATACACTGAGCCCACAGACATTGCCAACATCCTAGCTGACAGGTTCAGGGCAAACTCCCCCCCTCCCCACCAAAAGGGCAAATATCTATCCCAGCAGAGTGCTGCCCTCCTGACATCTCAGATGCTCAGATAAGAGCCGCCCTCTCCAATGCAAAAAATACAGCATCAATGGGACCAGACGGTGTCCCGGGCTGCATCCTACATGAACTCCAAGAAGAGCTAAACCCAAACATAAAACTACTGTTCAATCTCAGCCTTACTACAGGATATGTACCCAAAGAGTGGCGTACAGCAACAGTGGTCCCTCTCCACAAAGGTGGTGCCTCAACGGATCCTGGAAACTATCACCCCATAAGCCTGACTAGCTTGGTCTGCGAAGCTATAGAAAGGATCATCATGGACCACACAAATAAAGATATTGGGGACCTACAGACACTGGATCCTACCCAGTTCGGCTTTGTTAAGGGCAGATCCTGCTTCTTAAACCTGGTTGATTTCTTGGAAACAGTCACCAAGGCCATTGACTAGGGGAAGGTGGTCCACACAGCCTACCTGGACCTCGCAAAAGCCTTCGATACAATACCCCACTCGGGCATTATAGATAACTCACCAGCTTAAATATAAACCCCTGTGTCACTAGATGGGTTGCAAACTGGCTCAAGGACAGAACCCACATGGTTAGAATTGCTGGAGCTATGTCAGACTCCAAACCAGTTAGAAGTGGCGTCCCACAAGGCTCAGTCCTGGGATCTCTCTTGTTCGGTATATATTTCTCGGAGGTACAGGCCAACACGGAAGGACTGTGGCTGACCAAGTTCACAGATGACTGCAAACTGGGCACCATAATCAACTCTCCAGCCGACACAAGCATCCTCCAAAAGGGCCTCATAGAAACAGACAACTGGTGCCAGAGCCATGGCCTCAAGCTAAATGCCAAAAAGTGTATAGTCATCCCTTCTGGCAAAAACAAAGTGCCCACAAATTACCACATAGGTGGTAATCCATTAAGTACAGAAGAAGTAATTAGGGACCTGGGGACCCAAGTTGATAGCAGTCTCTCATTTGACAACCACGTGGCCAAAGTGGTTAGAAAAACATTTTATATAGCCCACCTAATCATGAAGGGATTCACATCTAGATCAGGGGAGGTCATCGTGCCTCTTTACTCATCCCTCATCAGGCCCATAATTGAGTACAATGCCCTTTGAGATGTACCTTACCAGACACCTGCAGCAACTGGAAAGACCCCAAAAGTACCTCACCAAGAGGATCAAAGGGCTCAAACAAATGCCATATGCTGCCCGGTTAAAGAAACTTCAGCTCTACTCAGTGGCATACTGCCTGCTCAGAGGCGATCTGTGCCTGACGTATAAAGCCATGTCCAACCCGGAATTAATGGACATGCTGCACCTCAGAAAATCCAAATCCCATCGAGCTACGCACTCGAGAGACTTGAACCTCAGCACTGAAATAAATAGGACATGCTGGAGGGACAGATTCATAACCCAGAGGCTCCCTTCACTCTGGAATAAATTCCCAGTCCAGGTTAGGCAGAGTCCCTCATTGACTCTCTTCAAGAGGAATCTTGATGAGTGGATGGGAGATTGTAGGTTTACCCCTGGTATCACTTCTGTGTCACTGTTAGACAGAGGCACAGTATACTAACCTCGAAGAAGGGCATAGCAAAATTCATTTAAAATGGGTGGCAAAAGCCAAACACACTCTGGCTAGCCTTATAAATGTCCTAGGGCAGATAGCCTAGTATGAACCTATGAACCTATGAATGTGTTGTGTGTTGAAGCGTGTCACACTGCCCCATGATAGTCCTCTACCCCCAGATATAGTATGTGTGCTGTGTAGTTGACATTTGGGATAGTGGAGTATATGCCATGTGTATCAAATTAACACTAATTGCATATGGCAAAGTGGTGCATGTTGTGCGCATGTGTATTGACTCTGCCTATACAATGTCTACTACAGTGTACCACAATTGGTTGGGATGCTCTCTGTATTGCATGTGTTTGAGGCAGATACTCATGTTACTGGGATGTGCATAGCCCCACAGAGAACATGCAGAGCATGCATTATGTGTAGGTGTTTTACATGTGTATATGGCCTACAGGTCTCCTATGACATGCACATGTTATATGCTATATTAAATGTAGAACACTCACCAGCATGGGTGTGCTGTCCTACTATCACACCAGAGGGCCCTACAAGGATATGAGACAGTTTGTCAGTGTCAACAACTATGGTATTGCTGCTGTGTGTTTGCAATTCCACAGTAGTACAAGAGGTGACAGCCACAGGCATACAAATTATGTTCCAAATTATCAGTATTGCATGACACCAGGCTCCGCATCTTCTGAATACACAGTACACAGCTGGTAAATGCATGTTCTAATAATTGATCTAACAGTAGTCTACAGATATGCCATGTTACCTGCACGCTCTGTATCTACGTGCTGGGTGACTCCAGCCTCCATAATGATGCATGTCTGTTGTACTGCTTGTCCAGGAGCCACCACACTGAGGAGCAGCTCTTCCACTCTGGTGAGGGGGGGATGTGTTGATGCACCACCACCTGTGGCAAGCTGTTGTCTGTGGACATCAGAGGCATGCTGCCGGACATGTCTGATTAAATCACTGCAGTGATGGTGTACCTGCTTATAAGTCCAGTTATGCATGCCTACATCATTCACTCGAAGGACAACATCCTGCCACAGTGCAGTGCGTCCATGCTGGTCCTGGCTAGATCTGGAAAACAGCAAGTTGTAATGCTGTACCAGGGCATCATAGATGACCTCCTTCTCCTCAGGGGAATAGGCAGGCTTCCTTTTGTGAGACATATTCCTGTAAGACAATAAAACAGTTAATGTGAGCATGTCATGTGGCACACTTAGCATGCTAAAGTACAGACATCAATGAAATGCCATATATAGCAACCTATTGGCTGTCAGTAGATACACACCTTTCATACCACATAGGACTGCTCAGCCCACAACTGCCTGACAGTGCCTGGCACATACTATATTCCAAAACATGTTCTGCACAGCAACAAAGTGGAACCGGTATGTAAGACTATACAACAGTACATGGCACACTCTATGTGACACAATGCACCATCTAGCCACAGGGGTCTGTATGAAGCTAATGCATGCAGACATTTGTCATCCATTGAAATTAATGTTAAGTACAGTTTAAGTACTATCAGTACACCACGCTACTTGTTGATAGCAAACCCCTCAGTAACAAATGTGCACATTCATCACTATAGGTGGCATACTGCTGTAATACACTACACATGTTGCTAGATATGCACATATATCCTGTGACACACATACCACCAAGGCTATGTTACAGGCATACCCACACACACATCAGACATACCTACAGGACGCATAGGTATGGCAACCCAGATTAGTTTTACCTGTATAACATACAGTACTGTGTGTCAGCACCTACAAAACCTCATGCCTCAGGTTTGTAATGTGTGAGGACTACAGATAACAAACAAAACAGTGTGTTCAAGCAATGTGGATGTAAACCATACTGTGCTGTTTAGGCCTACAGCTTCAGATAGTACTACTGTTCATACAGGATTTGTATTCAGTAGTGTTACCAATCAATAAGCATACATGTACTGCTTAAGCCTACAATGGCACAATCTGGTCAACACAATGGGACTACGTCACACCATATGCCTTACTGCTTTTCCTGCCTAGCAATAGCATACGTATCCTTTTTAACAACTTTGGCACATTCACCTACACATTCACCATCACACCCAGTCAACCTCACATAGCAAGTAATGCAACAAGTACATGCGTGTGTGTATTGGGTCCTATGTAGCTAAAAGGCTATTATCTGTAGGACCTATGGAAGCATAGTCATATGGTACCCTGCCCTTCCACACCCATGTAATGTAGGTTCATGTGCCCCTGTCATGCAGAGCCACAGTGGTGACTCCCAGGTTGTGTTTCCTATCTCACACCCACTCATCATGATTATTCATGACAACTGCTAATGAGGTCCTTCATTTGTTATTGATAGGTGGTTAGTTCCAGAGTATGGCATGTGTCTGAGATGATAATGTGCCACTCCAGCATGTTCTGCTTTTTCACGTTACAGGGTTTAGATCAGTTCAGTGTGTAGCTGTATGGAGTGTAATCTGTATATATCGAGCATGTCCAACACCTGTGGGTTTGGCATAGCTTTGTATGTTAGGCAGAGGTTGCCTCTAGGTAGGCAGTATGTGACACAGTGTAGCTGTGGTTTTGTAGGACAGTCTGCATAGGGTATCTGTTTGAGTCCGGTAATACTTTTTGTGAGGTATGTGTCTGGCGTCTACTGTCGCTGTGGATGTCTTCTAGGTACATACCGACAGGGCCAATGTACTCTATGATGGGTGTTATGACTGATGAGTACAGTGGAACACTGGCCTCTTATTCCATGGATGACACACCTTTTCTGTTGACATGTGGACCTTACTCAGTTTACATGATTAGTGTGGCACTGTGATTATCAATAAGGACACTACTGTCCACCTTTGTCCCATAGTCTCTCATCACACTTTCGGTGTTGAGTAGACTACCACCTATGTGGTAGGTCATGGGTACAAGGTTTTTAACATGAGGGATGGCAATACATTTACAACATTGAGCTTGGGCAAACATATATACATCCATTGGTGTACATATAGATATACATACAGGCACATATACAGTCCACCTTTCATGGTGGGAATACCAATTATGCAAAGGTTGAGAGGGATGCAGTTATGTAATGATATTGCACAGTCTTGTGCAGAATGCATGGAAGGTAGTCTCAGCCCATGTACCTTTAGCAGGACCCCGTATCTGGAAGACTACAACCTGAAGAATCACACTCATGGCGTTTAAACGCCACATGTCATATGCCAGCACAGTATGCTGTCTTGTTTGCCACACACTACCACCTACATATAAAAATGCACATAACAACCTGCAACAACATATAATTGTCCACTCTTCACAAACAGTTGCAGTATGTCCCTTGCTCTATGCACATGTTCAGATGCTAATTTATCAGACACATACATATCTCTCCATATGTGTGTGCCATACACACACAGGGTCTATACTGTTGTAAGTCTGTACACCTCACAGATGACCTGTTGGGCCTTGCTACAACATGGACGATTGTCACATGTGTGCATACAGTAATAGTACAGGGAGTATATATAGCTGCAAATGATAACACTACTATACTAGCCTGGTACAGCAGTTGCCAATGCTGAGCTACAAATTATGTTACTATCATGCATGTCATACTCTGTCACATCCAAGTTTATATAGGTGTTTGCACTACTCCCCCAAACTGCCATTATACGCAGTACTGTACAGACCATAGATAACATGTTCAGATGTTTGACATATAATGCTGAGATACATATGTCACAGTTATGTCCCACTGCATACAGCTACACACTAATTTGTCCATGGCAGTAGTTATGCATGGCATCACTGCATACATACCTACTGCTGCCACTTATGCATGTTTCTGAGTATGTACAGTACTATTCATAATCATCTACTACTTGCCGGTAACTACAACTCTGTTACATACCTGTTACTCACTGTCAGGTCCATCTGTGTATGCTTTTCAAGGTTTTTTTTTAAGTAAAGTTTTTTACTTATTAGTTGTTATTGGTTATTAATTAAGTTTTTTTTTCTTAATAATATATTTAGTTTTTCAAGAAGTAAATATAATATTTACTTAAGTAAGGCTTCTGTATTCAGTAACAGAGTTTGTCAGTAGTTGCTGACGTGCAATATAATGATTGCATGTGGGGATAGCAAGTACAATCTGATTTTATAGTTATCTGGGCATGTGCATGTGATGCCCTCTGCACCAGTTGGTGCCCAGCATTTGGTAAATGCATACAGCCTGCTGTGTGGTAATTGCAGTACTCACTGTCATAGCAACCCAATGCTATAAATTGCTTAGGTATGTAGGTGTAGCCCTTTCAGATTTCCAGAGTGGCGCCCATGCTTGTTTGCTGTGGACACTGTTGTGTAAGTCAGACGGTTGATATACTTCCTATATCTGAAGCTAGAGGTGTTGACAGTGATGTACATGTTATACTCAGGCCTGACTGTTACCACTTGCAGTACAGAGCTATCAGTGTAGAGTTTAACTTACCCCTACAAATGCTTACACAACATTTATGTGACTATGCAGCAGCAGAAGCAGCAATACGACCAAGTAGAAAGATCCAACACAGTTTTATTCCCTTCTCTAGCGCCTCGGCTCACGCCTTCTAGGAGAATGAATATTCCAAACACTTCCAAATTATTTATACCATACAATAACCTTAATTACAAAAGCCAATAAAACAATTTCACAATCAAACAATCAATCAATTTACAATGTATTTCATTCATAAAAATACTCTCCAATTGCATTCTACATTAATGCCAGTAGGTGTCAGTGTATTATACTTCAATATAAAAACTGTTTCCTTATATAGCAGCTTTTGTTTAACTAAGTTACTATCATCATTATTAATTATTATCTGTTCCAAAACTGTTGCCAATAAACCCTCAGGTAAACTGTTATGATAGTCTTTAAAGTGTACTGCTAAAGGGCTTTCTAACTTCTTATTTTTTATATCTCTTACATGTTCCTGAAGTCGGACCTTGAAGGCCCTTTTACTTTCCCCTATATAAAACAGTCCACATGGACACTTTATAGCATAAACTATTGCTACTGAATTACAAGAAAAAGTCCCACAAGGTCTAAAAACCTTACCATTAATACATTCAAATGTTTTACTTATATATTTACACGAAATGCACTTCCTACACTCAAATGTTCCCATTAAAGCTATCTCTTTTGGTAAGTTAACATTTGGATTAGAGTACATAGCATGTACCAACATGTCCTTGAGATTTCTCCCTCTTTTATAAGAAAATATAATACTTGTTGGAATAATTTCTACTAAATCTCTATATTTAAATAAAAAAGGCCAATATTTTTGTACTGCTTTTTTAACTTCTTCTGTCATTAAATCGTATGACAAAACAAAAAACATCTGTTTATCAAAACATTTGTCTTTTTCTCCTTTCTTTGTCCTGCTTTTTTTATTTTTATTTGTCTGAGATCCTTCATTCTTAGCTCTTTGTAAAGATAACTTAACTTCTTTTTCATTATAATTTCTTCTTATAAATAAATCAACAGTTTTTTGTAATTCTATTTCCAATTCATTACCATTATTGCACAACCTCATAATTCTAATGAATTCTCCATACGGTAAAGATTTTATAAGATGAGAAGGATGGTGACTTAATCCATCTAAAAAATGTAAATTTTCAAATTTCCTATAAATTCTTGTAACTATTTTACCATTACTCCTCCCCTCTAAAGTCAGATCCAAAAAATTAACTTTACTACCCATTTGAAAATCATCAAATTCCAATCCAAATTGATTTTTTTGTAAATCTTTTTTAAAAACTTCTAACTCACCTATACCACCCCTACAAATAAAAATTAAATCATCAATGTATCACTTTAAAGACTATCATAACAGTTTACCTGAGGGTTTATTGGCAACAGTTTTGGAACAGATAATAATTAATAATGATGATAGTAACTTAGTTAAACAAAAGCTGCTATATAAGGAAACAGTTTTTATATTGAAGTATAATACACTGACACCTACTGGCATTAATGTAGAATGCAATTGGAGAGTATTTTTATGAATGAAATACATTGTAAATTGATTGATTGTTTGATTGTGAAATTCTTTTATTGGCTTTTGTAATTAAGGTTATTGTATGGTATAAATAATTTGGAAGTGTTTGGAATATTCATTCTCCTAGGCGTGAGCGAGGCGCTTAGCAGCTAGAAGGAATAAAACTGTGTTGGATCTTTCTACTTGGTCGTATTGCTTCTTCTACTGCTTTTTTTGTTTTTGTTGCATATATATTTATGTGACTATGTAGTTTCTTTTCTACTCATATAAGTAACTGCCATACAAACATAGTTATTGAGAAGTATTCTTTTGGCACATTAACTGTTTGTGAACTGTTATACTGTGAATATTAATGTAGGCACTTCTGCAGGGTTTGTGGTTTTATTGTTGACATTAGCACATGGTTCACAAGACAACTGGACAATTCCAGTACTGTGTATGCCTACCTACATCCTTGGTAGACCCTAAACACACAAGTGTATTTACAGTGTGGGGGAAGGTTGTTGACATACAGAGAGCATTATGTATTATTGTGTGAATATTATCTTACTGGACTTAAAGGATTGGTGTGTACCTGTTGGTTTATCAAGGCAGGTGGTCTGTCTGCATAGTTCCCAACTGTGAACCTATCCAGATGGTAGTCCAATGTTGCACTGTTATTCTTTGTCTGTGCAACCCACAGGTGTTTTCATCACTAGTACAATGGCATTGTTACAGTCAGTTGCTACCAGTACATGGCTACATCCTTTGGTATTTCTGTGTTGTACTCCTACATAAGGGTTTGCTTGTAGAAGTCCTATCACAGCTATTTGCAGTGTGTGCAACAGCAGGATAGCTGCTATGCCTGTGTGTTTATGCCTCTGCCAGGCCTATGAAACACTCAGATACATCTTTGTATGGAGTCAGGGATAGGTAGTTAAATGTGAAGTACACCTTACACAGCATAGAGACAGTATAAGTCTAGACTTGTGTGAAGAAGTACATATGGATACGTACTCCTTTTATGAAGTACAAGCAGTGTCTACTGTTATTATTGTCAGTATTCATTGTGTAATACCCCACCTTTCTGACTGATGTCAGTAATTTTCAGAGGGAATCAGAGGGTCACAGCTTCAATATGTTTCACAATCAGGGACATCCCTGTTAAGTAGTCACAACTGGGTAGTATGGCCTCTGCCCTAATCAGATTTGCCACTGTTTGTCCTGCTATGATACTGTGTAGGGGTTGTAAAGTGCCTCTGTAACTTTATTTTCTGCTAGAATGGCTGCTTCTCATATCACACTCATGTAATGCATTTCACAACAATTGCTGGTAAAGATCCACAAAACAAGTTTTGTGTTGTGGCCTTCCTATTTATCCTTTACATTCAATTCAGTCATTGAAATGCATGATATATTTATTTGAGCACCAGGTTATTGTATACCTGCTGTGGCTTAGTGGTGATCCATGCAGTCTATTGTGTCAATGGTCTGGGGTTTGAAACTGGCAGAGGTATTTTATTTTGCTGCTGAGCAGAACAAGGGCCCTGACATAGAGTGACTAAGGCACTTTTAAGCAGTTGTAAGCGGGTTTACGTGATGCTTAGCTAAGCGCACACTCGCTTAAACCCACTTATTACTGCTTAAAAGTGCTTACTCCCGCTAACCCCCGCGCTAATTTCTTTGAAAGAAAAGAAAATGGGGACATAGGAAAGTGGTGAAAAAGGGGGCACAAAGAGGGAAAGACAGTAGGAAAACAATCTCGGGATATGCAGGACGGGTGTAGGGAAGGTCCATAGCTGCCCATTTCTTTACCAGCAACAGCTGTGCATATGCAATAAATTTGGAGTGAAATTTGAAACCTTCCACCCCTGGGAGAGGGGTGAGGACAACAAAGTATGTTGTACTGCCAATTATAATTATCAGTTTACATGTCCAGCGGACATGTGTGCGAAATGGGCAGCTATGTATGGGGTGTAATTTTTTTGAAGGTACAGATTGCTCTTTTTTTTTTTTCAGGTGAGAGTGGAAAGTGAGGTAGAAGAAGTAGGTATATTTGGGGAGGTAAGTTGGGGAGGAGAACAGACAAGACAAACAAGACGCATACAGAGGCGGTGTATGACACATGGGGTGGGTGAACACAATTGACAGGGATGGGTGTTTGGAAATTGCAGCCCCATGAGCCCACAGATGGTAACAGTGAAAGTCAGATCCCCGCCCATGGGCAGTCACCACTGCACCTTCACAGCCCCAAGGGTGGCTGTGCTGGGGGCTGCGTAGGATGGGCAGGCTCACACATGAGATGTGCCACTCTCGCCTTGAGCTGGCGTAGGAGATCAGCGACTGAACGCTGAATCTCCCTACACACTACAGCCCGGACCCTTCAAAGGGTGACAGGTGGCCCTTCTCCGCCCACGCTTGCACAGGGGGGGTGAGCCCCATCCCCTGCAGCGCTTCTACCCGAAGGTGGCACAAGACCAACAGAGGAGGGGAGCCCGGGCTGGGCACCAGACCTGCTGGTGCCAGGTGCACTTGCCAGCTGAGGAGGGACAGGTGGGTCCAATGGGACCAGCCTTCCCATATGTTCTGTGATTAGGTGTGTTTAATTACAACATAAACAACAGCATTCCAAATTAGTTGTAACAGCATGCAGTAATAGTCCCATTAACCTAACACACCAAGGTTCCAACAGTTGAACAGCAAGCATAACACATGCATAAATTGAACAACAGTGGACATTCCAACATCATGCAGGGATGATTGCTGGCAACAGGCCACCATGATTGTGGTGTTTGAACAGGGCACATGCATCAAAGTGAATGCAGATATTTATAGAACAATAGGACATATGTCCCAACAAATGTTTTGAGATTACACATACCCATTGAGTTGTGGAATTGATTGTTTATGCACATACAGTAGGATGCAGAAAGAAACCTCAATTAACATCTTTTAAGTACTTTTAGTCTACACTACATTCCTATTGACTGCAGGTGTATATCCCCTACATGTATTATTACACTTGGCAACATGCGTTAGGTTGTGTAATGGGTTTGGCTAGTTCATTATATACCTGACCTATATCTGACATACTAACTGTCCAGGATGCAGATGTTACTGCTACATATTTATTGTTGTATTTATATTTCTTTATCTACATATCTGGATGTGTTCACATGACATTTTCAGTTCAATTTGTACAGAACCCTGCATTTCTTGTAGCACACTCACATTTCTGGGGAACAAATTAACAAGCTACTCGTGTGCCAGATTTACTTATGCATGCCAGCCAGTAACTGACTGTTGAGGACTGTATATATACTTCACAGCTACTAGCACTTTCATCACCCACTTTAGATGGGACTGCCCAACTGTGTATTGCCAGCACTTATTAAAACAGTATTATTTGTATAATGCAAGGGTACAACAACATTTCACAGTAAGTGACACAGACACACTCCAGGTTTTATAACTTTATTAATTACATTACACACTTTTCCACAGGCTCACTCCTTTATTTGATATTACAGTGCATATGGAAGACATATTCAAGACATATTATACCTTTATGAAGAGGTTAGAACACTCTTTTTCAGGCTCGCTCACTTATTTTATATGACAGTACCTGCAGTGATATTATTCCGGACATATTTTTCCTTTCTTAATGGGTTACTATGCTCTTTTTCTGGCTCTCTGACTTATTTCATATAACAATACATGCAGAGGACTTATTCAGGGCATTTTATGGCTGTATTATTGGACTACAACACTTTCTTTTATGCTCTCTCCCCTAATTTATATAACAATACATGCAGAATAATCACTAACCTGTCTGGTGGCATAGCCTTAGCAGCCTATCTGCATAGGCTTGTTGATTCGCAGCACGGTCAACTGCAGCTGTGAAGTAAATGAAGGGATATTGAGACATACCTATCCATTATACAGAATAAATTATCATTTCTTGCATACTGCATTCCATGGCTACCTACTCAGTTGTGGGGCATCTTGCATCCCACAGGCCTCCTGTATCCATTGGTTCAATCGGTCCTGCTTCCATCTCTTCAGGTCTGCATGGTGGTGACGGACCTGCTCACCAGTCCGTGGAATGCCTTTGACACTGATGAGGTCATGAGCTAACCGGTTCCAAGCCTCTGCCTTGTACTCCATCCCTTGGAACTGGCCCTGCAGGAGTCTTAACTCATGACAGTGGACAAAGAGCCAAGCCATGTATTTCGACTCCTCGATGCCCCAAAGTTAGGTTCGGAAGCATGTACCCTCTCCAGCACCAGCCATTCTAACTGCAGATGTGAGCTACAATCAGTTATGGTGATTATTCCCACCTATGGGGCTTAAATATGCCGCATTTCCCGCACTTTTTTGTGATTGGCCATTTTTGAAAATTCTCGGCTGACTGCTGACCTGGTTAGTAATGGTTAATCTACCATTTATGAGTATTTGTATGTTAACAGTGGCTGCTTATCCTAAGCTGTCATGGCTTAATGGTTCAGTACTTTGGTTATGGTGCACAGAGTCCTAGGTTCGAACCTTGTCATTGCATTTTATTTTACTACTGTCCAGACAGGCTAGGGGGTGTGGCTGTGTTTAAGCAACTTTGCTCTACGTTGCTCCACGTTGCCCTACGGTGTGCTGGTTGGCACGGCGCGCACCTCTGTGCAAACCGATTGCAGTGGGTAAAGCGCTATTTAGCTATAGGCAACTACATTGCGCTGGGTAAAGCGCTATTTAGCTATGGGCAACTACATTGCGCTGGGTAAAGTGCTATTTAGCTATGGGCAACTACATTGCGCTGGATAAAGTGCTGCTTAACTGCGGGCAATTATATATCAGGATCCTTTATAAATATATATTTTGTTCACTGATACATAGGCCATTTCACTGCTTTTTTAGTAAAATTGTAATCATATATGTTGGATATTATTTCATATAACTGATTTAAAACATAAATAGGAAGGGGATTGGTGGGACTCGAACCGTGAATGCCTCCTCTTTATGCGGACACGCTACCATTACGCTGTTGCTATTTGGTGTAATTTGCATAAACATTCCTTCTTATGCTCTTCCATGACGGGATTGCTAACTGCAGCTAAGCAATGGGCATACCCGTGCACACACGCGCACATACGGGCAGCTAATTCGGGAATTAGAAAAAAAAAATTTATGTTTTACTTTTTATTACTGTGCTGGGGGCTTACAATGTCAGGGAGTTTGGTGTTGGGTACATGGACATTTGAGCGGACTCGCTCTTGTGTGTTTACATTTTGCAATTCGGACACTTACAGGGGCATGGACATTTAGACTGCTCTGCAATCGGACATGCCCCCTGCTTTCCTGCACAGTCCGTGTTAGACTTGCAGTTGGGTCGGCATGCCCTCATGAATATTCATGGCATGCTGACATCATACTGTTCAACTGCAGCCTCCGACTAAGACTTATTTAGTCTTACACAGAGGTTTTGTGAATCCGGGGGATAGTGTACACATTCTGTATTCAAGAACATCTCTGAGACATTGCTAGTGCTTTCTATTCACTAAGAAGGGCTACATTAAATGTACACTTAGTGTAGACTTAGTGGTAACCTTTATACCCGTGACTAGCATTTCATTAGCAAAGTGTGTGTGTGTGTGTGTGTGTGTGTGTGTGTGTGTGTCTGAATGGTGGTATATAAATGTGTGTGCATGCACATATGTATATGCATGCTTTTGTGTGTATATATAAATGTATGTGTGTGCGTATAAACATTTGTAAACTTGAGTGTGTCTGTATGTGTATGTGCACATGTATAAATATGTATGTGTGTCTTTAGATGTGTGCATATGTGCATGTTTGTGAATATAAAGATGTGTGTGTGTGTGTGTGTGTGTGTGTGTGTATGTGCATGCGCACTTCGTGTGTGTGTGTGTGTGTGTGTGTGTGTGTGTGTGCGTGCGCGCTTTGTGTGTGTGTGTGTGTGTGTGTGTGTGTGTGTGTGTGTGTGTGTGTGTGTGTGTGTGTGTGCGCATGTGTTTGCGCATGTGTGTTTGCTGGTATACATGTGCGTGTTGTGTGAGGGCTATTTAGTCATAGTACCTCTTCACTGCTAGTATGTTTGTAACAAGTATCACTGACAGTCAGTGCTGGTTGTTTTAGTTGTTTGCACAGAACATATTTATGGGTGCTTGACACATAGAATGATGTGATTTGTAATCGGGGCAAGGTATTACTGCTATGGTATTTAAATATTCAAAGTGATTTTTCAGCGTGATGGCCTCTGGTCTCTCTCTCTGTTCATAGGTAATTATTAGGATAGCTTCCCTTGTAGGTTATTTTAAGGTCAGGCAATTTCCCTTTCAAAGGTGAGAATCAGACCCTGTACTTTGTGTCAGTGAGGTAAACACCTTAACCAACATCCAACCATAGATCTCAACCTTCCATCTCCAAACTGAAGAACACTAGCCCTCATCTTCTTCTTCTTTCGGCTTTTCCCAGTTAGGGGTCACTACAGCGGATCACTGTCTGCTCATGATTGGCAGTGGAGTTTTACGGTGTTGAGTTGCCAGCCCAGCACCCAAACTTCCACAGAAGGCACACACATGCACACACTCACACCTAGGGCCAATTTAGATTGTCCAATCCACCTACAGCATGTCTTTGGGATGTGGGAGGAAAAATGTGGAAAAAATGAGCAAAATGTAGACACATACTAACGACTTACTAACATCTTGAACTAGGAGGGTCATAGGATGGTTAAAATATTCTAGTTTTGCATGTAAAAAAGATATTTTAATAAATTAATATGATTCATTTCTATTTGTCATGGATAAAAAATTCTTATATTGAATGTGTGGCAGACACTTTCAATGTGGAACTTTGAGGAACATGAACTTTTTAAGATATCAAATGAGGTACACTTGAGAGGCATGCCCTCAACACCCCGCCCTGTGTGTCTCTAACCCATGAACAGAATATTTTTGAGAAAGGAACTGTAGAAATATGTGCTCAATTTAAGCAATATGGGTGAAAACCAAAAATAAACAAAGCCTCCTCCATCCTTTACATACAGTATCACAGAATGTGGTAATGTTTCTTAAAGAGTTCACCTCTCCTAAAATAAATCAAACATCCAGTTACTACTGTTTCTGCTCTGTAGCAATAATTCTGAATTAAGCTTGGAACTTTACATCTGTTAATAAACGGACCTTTGTAGATTATATTATGTAAGGGAATGCATTAAGTTAGAAACACACAGAGAAGTAAAAAGCCTGTAACATACTAGAGGATGTATAAAACAGATCACCTTGACAGAATTACACTGACAGATTATAGGCTTAGTTTTACAGTGCTTTCAAGGAAAGCAGCAGCAAAGATGGATGTTTTTAAGAACTGTTAAGATATATTCCCAATAAAATTATTCTAGCATTGTGTTATTATACCTAGAAAACAGTGAACACTGCAGAACATGTGCTAAAATCCGTTTTTTCTGTGAAGATTTATGATAATGGTAGCTAAGATTAAACTACTGCCAAGAAACCAAAATTTTAATTTTAGTTAATTGTGTGTTTTGCCGCTGTAGCATACATTAGTGACTCAGCCTTGTCTGATATTGTCTGGGTTTAATTGTCTATTTGAAAAACATTCAATTTCTTTGTTTGTTTGCTTTAACTGTACTGTTCCACCAAGCAGAACCCTCTAGATATCGGGAGCAAGATATGGTGAATTAAGTTAACATGCATGGCTGACTAAAACCATTGTGTCCCTTGCAACCCTATGTATATACATTTATTGTACATAGATACCAACCAGATCCTTTACAAGAGATTTTATTTTGCCATGAAGTAAAAATCATACCTTTTTCATTTATATAAAGCTGATAATTTCAGATTTTCTGGATACATGCTTTATTCAATGAATTCATTTCAAAGTATTCAGCAACAATATATATATTATATATATATATATATATATATATATATATATATATATATATATATATTATATATATTATATATATATATATATATATATATATATATACAAGGATACACTTAATGCACAGTAGTTTTCTGAAACAAACAAAATTACAAACATATATGACTATTTAATGACATTGCAACTCTGCTGATGTGATCAGTTAAAATGAATCCATACGGTGCTTCAGTTTCCACCACCTAAAAACTGCTGAAGTGTCATGATTACTTAATATGTCAAAGTGCAGCAATTACCCAAGGAAAAATGTTCCTCTCAGGATGTAAAGTGCCTTCAGGCAGTTACCTAGTCATCGATCAGGTAAACTGGTGGCACTCGGTCTCATAGATCAAACAAGCCACAGATTGCAACAGGAGCCTGATCCCTTGACTCACATGTTGACACTTGGACATGGTTCGCGAGGTCTAACAAAAGACAGAGGCTGGTGCTTTGTCATAATCTGTCACCATAATGCAGGCTTAGACCAATGACGCTTCCTCAAAAAGCATGGGACATAGCATGACGGATGGGTATTCCCCTGACTCTAGCCTATGATAGGCAGCGCCCTCCAGTAAAATCACTAATTGCATTTAAACAACTTTGGTTAAAAACCTCACAATGATACAGGCTGGGTTTATTAAACTAACAGAACAAGGAAAAATGTATTCACATTTCATCTATAGCAATGGCTTACAGATAAACATCATTCTGTTATAACCTGAGGGAACAATTTATTTTCACTCAAAAAAAAGTTTAGATTCAGTTTGCTCATTTCAGCAAATGATTTGGAATCCTTGTTTACCATAGAAAGTAATCTGTTTAAAATGGACACAGATGGGAATACACATGTAAGCTTTGATAATAGGTGACATAAGATTAGCCCACTTTAGTAGCTTATATACCAAGTATTTCCTGGCTTTATTTTTTTGCCTAGCACTAGGAGTAAACTCTTAGACAACAGCTACGTCTGCAAGTAACTATTTTTTGTGTACCACCCAGTCAGTGTAGGAATATGTAACACGTGTTCCATTTACAAATCTTATCCTAGAGTGATTTTGTTTTTTGTAAACTGTTGCATAAAATTCCATATTCTGCCTTTTTAAAAAGGCTTTGTAGCTTTTATAAAAGTATGTAGTTAGAACTTCCTTTCCTATTACTCCTAATATGTACATACAAATACATGGCACTGTCTATTAGAAATGGACTGATGCTTTGCTTACCCATTATATGTTAGTGTGTGTTATTTATTTGTCTCACTGCAGAGGTCACATAAATTGGTGAGATGATATCATCCTGCCAATAAGTAGGCAAAGAAAACTCAGGCACAAGCCATGAACCAGAGCTGCTATGTTCTTTAGTGTATCCAGCTTATTTCTTTCTTTTTTTGAGATGCCTTGGTTAGAATAGAACATTATACTAATGGTGCATAACTTATAACATGTCACTGAGTTCCTTATGTGAGGCACCACTCTTCTGATGCACCCAGACTCCTGGTCGTTTTAGCTATGCTTTCTGAAATTAGTCAGCTAAAGGAAGTTTGAGATGATCCCTGACATTTGCAAGAACTGCTAAGTTGGTACCCTGTGATACAGGTATTCTGGAGATGCCATAGTACCTTGGATTTTCCTTAGACATTGCTTACAAATAATTACATATATAAGCACAGACAGAGTGATGTCAGGAAATAAAATTGTGTTATGATGCCAGAGAGGAACTAACTTAGGTATAAAACCTTCAATCCCATTAACCTAGAGTTATAAATACAAAACGTACACCCAAAAAAAGCAATCCCACACACTAAAGGTAGTGTTATCATAAGGTCACAACTACTCAGCTATCCAGAATTATAGGGTTTTGCATTATACGAGCTTCACCTACATTTTTCCACAATAAATTTTTATGACACAGTTCTGGTAATTTATGACTGCATGATGTGTTTTACTTTTACAATTCACTCTCTGTATTACAGATTTTTTTTACTATCTGGATACAGACACGCATGTTGTTTCTTTTTCACAGAAAATAGCCCAGTTAATTCAGTAAATAGAATTAGCCCCACTCTGAACCTTAAGTCACCCTCTGGCCATCACCTCTTTTTGCTGAGTGAACTCCATTTACCTTCACTCTGCAATGGCCTGCTCAATAATTTTTCACTGAAGTTACAGACATTTTCTTGCACCATTTCTTCTAAGTTTATCAGTTGTTGTGAGTGATGGCATTAGAAATCTGATTAAGAACTAAAGCAAGTTATATCTACTGAAACCCTTCACTCAACAGAAATGCAAAGAAGATAGAACAACAGACACTGAATGATCAGCCAAGGAGTGCAGAAGTCTAATGATCTATTTAGGGTATCAGCTAGAAGACACAAAGATGTCCGATGACACATCTATGGGGTACTTAAGGGTCAACCTTTCTTGTTCTCAGTTTACCAAACAAGGTTATGAAAAAAAAAGGATGAAGCATTATTCGCAGAATTAATTCACGGTAAAAACAAGATTACTTGAAACAATATGTGTAAATCCAACACTGTGCATTTCTAGTTCACAGTTTCATTATTTTTTACCTTCTTTTCAGTGCACTACAGAGAAAACAGTATTTATGCAGTTATACAGAGCACTACCATAGAAGCATGAACATTTTCTGTAGGCAACCAGTGTGCACACTTTTACACACACACACATACACACATATACACACACACACACACACACACACACACACACACACACACACGAACGCACACACACACATGCACGCACACACATACACGCACGTACGCACACACACACACGCACACAAACACACATGTATAGGTGGCAGATAATATGCTGAGTCTTTGTAATGTTGACATCTCTCTGGTCACCTGCATAGGCGACTGGAGTGCGAGACTGACAATCTCTGGGAAGAGAAATGTTCCCTTTTCCCAAGAATTGTGTGATCTCAGAGTTAAGCTAAGCAAATACACATCTCCCCTCTCTGTTGTATCTTAAACCTGTGAGTGATAATTAGCAGAGCATGTGGGAAATGCAGGGGGGGCTTGCCCCTCCTGCAAAAAACATGTTTTATTTTGTTTTTTAAAAGTTTGAAATTGTATGCTCCAAGGCTGTTTCTTGGTGCATGCATAGCGCAGTGTCGGCTCCCATGTTTTTGACCATAAATGGTCATACCTCTCAAGTGTACCTCATTACTAGAAACGTTCCTCATTTGGGGTCTTCAAATATTCATGTTCCTCAAAGTTCCACATTGAAAGGGTCTGTCACACATTCAGTGCTAACAATTTTTTTTTTAACTAATATCCTTAGTAAATAGAATTGAATCATACTAATTCATTAAAAGAACTATTATGTAATTAAAAATATCACATTCTAACCATCCTATGAGCTTCCTAGTTGAAGTTGTAAGTAAGCTGTTAGTATGTGTTCCGCATTTTCTTCATTTGTTCCACATTATGACAGGTAGTGTTCCTCATTTTGGAGATGGAAGGTTGAGAGCTATGTAAGTGGTCGATATTTAGCAAATTGACTTTGGGTGTTTTTGTTAATGTGTAGTATACCCATGGATAGACAGATTGATATAAGCAAGCAGCTGGAAATAAAGTGAAAAACATAAACCCCAAAAAGGCAGACAAAGACATTCTTGTTCTTGTTGATTTCCAAAGCATAGCAAAGTATTTGCAAGATTTTATTTATTAATTAAGTAAATTAGTTTTCATAAGCAGTGCAGTGCTTTCCTCAGTTAAAAAAGATTTTGTATGTCAAGAGATTGCTCTCAGAATATGTAAGACCTGTAACAACTATAATATCTCAATGATGGTGAATTATATGATCTGTATGAATTGTATGCCTGCATGCATGCATGTATGTATGTGGGCATGTATGATGTCTATATGCATTTATTTATTTATCTATTTAATTGCTAATAATATTTTGTTACGTGGGTGTATGGACTGCTATAAATAGATCATTTTCAGGTTCAATCTGCACATACAGAAAGAAACATTAATAACATAAGTACAATCTTTCACGATACACTGAATCCTGTGAAATGCAGAATGCTAAACAAAAATATACAAAAGAACCATAACTTCTCAGAATATATTAGATTTAATAAGGATGTTAACTGACACAATATTTTTCCATTACACATTACTTGAGCGATTTGATAACTGAAAACAAATTTTAACTGACTACACAGTGTGAGGTAAAGAATTCTAGAATATGTAAATATTCAAGATGTTTTATTATCCAGATAAAAGGAAGTTTTCTGACTTTAAAAGATATTTGGGATGTCTGAAGATCTTCTTGATGTTCAGCTCTCCATGTTGTGTAATTGTTACTTTGGAGGCAGGGTTAAATTTCAGCTATGTAAGATGCAAAGGATACAGACAGTTAATAAAGGTAGACTGAACTTCCTGATGAAGTTGGCGAGGTATAGAGGGGCACACATTTTTAAAGGTAAACACTATTTTTGTACCCACTATTCTGTGGTGGAAAACAATGCACGTTTAGAAACACATACATGCCCAGACCATATTTACTGATGTATATCTCTTGCAAAAGGTGAAGGGGAGTAGATATTTCCCCCTGAAATACTTTTGGATTTTGCACCTCTATTCCTTAACCTAGGCTAAACAAATAGACAGCTCCCCTCACTGTTGCACCTTAAACCAGTGAGTTTGAAATTCATGGGGCAAGAAAAATGAAGTCTAGCTCTCTGGCTAGAGAATAGATAATTCATTTGTGAGGAGAACAAGCTTTGAATATACTTTAGAAGGTCCTGAAAGGAGATCAATATGCTAAGTGAAGAGCTTGAATCCTAATGCCTATTGGGTCTAATAGACGAGCAGTTAGTGCATTTACAGAACTGATCAAAGGTTATTAATGTACAACATCAAGATGGATTTACATGTAAAATCATTTGTCAGCAAGCACAACATCTGCTCAAGGAAAAGGATGTAAGTCAGTCGAGAAGCTCAGGAGCTAATACTTAGTTGGCTTTTTTACCTATGACTTTTAAAGTTTAATTTTAAGTCACGATGAGTAAATATGATATGACACACTGCAGTGGTTGTTGCAGAAATACAGGCTTGGCAGACTCGTTAAGTAAAAAAAAAACATTCTAGAGACATGCAGAGGATACTTACAGAGGCTATATGCTTTTCTACAGGATGGGGTGACTACCACAATGAAGTAAATCTTAAGAGATATCCCTCAGTCTCAAGATGATCTATTTGCTTTGGTTATATAGCTCTTAGCCCAAGTAAGAAAGTTCAAGCTGTTCAGACTGACCTTGGAACCATGAAGTTTGTTTGTAAATGATATGATGATGTTCTCCTTCTCCCAGAATCAATCTTTAGAGGCTTTATCGGGGGCATACCTCTCAACCTCTTTCTAGAAGAAATCTGGACAAAGCCTGTCAAAATGGGGGGACAAAGCCTCAAAAATAGGGACATATTTTAAATATTCTTCTTAGAAACTTAAAAAATGTTAGAATATCAGGATTTGTGTTGCCTACATTTTCTGAAGGATATGAAGTCTGAAACTCAAATGATTGTCATTACTTATTGACTTTAATCCTTAAACCATCCCAATAACTTGCCAAAAAACACAATTTACATGAGGAACAGACTGAAAATATGAGGCAAAAATCTGGACATTCTGCAAAAATCTGTTCAGCTGAGAGGTATATTGGGGGGGGAGTTAAGTGGGCAATTCATTTAACTGGGGTATTACCATCATGTTATATATACAGGTGTAACAATGATTTATAAAAAAAAAATCAAGAGATACGTATAACAATTATTAGGGATGTAGAACTACATGGAATGATATAAATCCTTCACCCTCTCAGTTGACATCATGATTATACTGTTCTCAAAGCATCTTGGCCTCATAAATATATTGGTTTAATCCTTCCTGGTCATTTCCTTTGGAAGTGGCAGAAACTGGGAGTAGAATATATTTGTATACCTTAGAAATTATAGGCTGGCCGAAGATGCTTTGGCTTTCTATGTGTGGCAAGGTGGTAGCTGTAGATCCGAGTGTGTTCTATACCTTTAAGAAGCTTTCCAGTCAGCAGGCACATGCGTATAAGGACTGAGCACATGCAAGCAAGAGTGCCATCTTTAGTAAGCAGCCAGAGTGAAAGCATGCATGTGTGTAGTAGTCAGTCAGTTAGTTCGTTTAAGTTTAATGTTCCTGCAAACACGCAAGCCTCGCCGTCTTATTCACATATACAAGACAAGCAACAGTAGCTTAGGACTATAGATGGACAGCACAAGTGTAGATAATGTTAAAATTTATTATTTATTTTTAATTGTTAACCTAGGTAGAGCACTGATTCCATTTGTCCTATTTCAGACTTAACCCCAGGAAAAAAGACAATAGATGCATGATATTGCATATGCAGACTGAATGAGAAAACAATATGTATATACCTATGTGTTTTAAATTGTTGCCCCCCACATTCAAGTAAGTTTTTAAGGTTGTGGCCTCTACGAAATACAATATTTGGAACTGGACCTAATTTACTGAGTACTGAAATATCACTCAAGATAAAATGCCAGTTTTTACATAAAATACGTTTAACTTGGCCACTGTCATGGCTAAAGGTAGTGATGAATCCACCTTTAAAGTTGGGGGCTAAAGTTTGTGATGAAATTTGTGTTGAAACAAATGCACTGTTTTGACAGTCTACCATGTAAGGAACAAGACTGTCCTGTTCTAAACTGTTAAGCCCAAGAATGGGAGAGACAATTCCAAGTCTTCTTTTATCAGAAACTTCACTAACTAGAGTTTCAATAAGGTCGCTAGGGTACCCACTGTAGTGCAATCTTGAAGTTAGTATATTTAAGTAGGGGGGTGTGGGGGAAACAGCCCCCCACATGGGTGGTGCAGGGGGGCTTGCCCCCCCTACAAAATACTGTTTAAAGTATTTTTTTTCTGGTTCAGAGAACCAGCTTTTGCGAAAGTGCACTTTCGATGTAGTGCACTTTTGCTTTAATGGGTCTCGATGTTTCTTGTTTGAGATAGTGAAATTTCAATCTAGAAACATAGACCCATATATATATATATATATATATATATATATATATATATATATGTATGGTCTCGTTTGTCTAGTTTAGATAACTGAAATATCACTTACTACTAACCACTTACCCGACTTTTAAAACGCCGAGACGAAAGCATCAAAAATCCACTTAAATGAACACTTGCAATACCAGCAAAAGAATTGGTGTTTGTGGTTACTTACCGTGGGAAGATATTTATCAATCCAGCCTTTTGCTGATGTGAGTTTTTGCTGATTTTGTCTTGATGTCTGAGGTTTCAATGCTTTGAAGTAGGCGCATATATATGTATATATATATATATATATATATATATATATATATATATATATATATATATATTCACTTTATAATCTCGAAATACTGAAATATCGTATTTCAGTATCTTGAGACTATAAAACCGAAAACCAAAACCGCGAAATTCAAAACTGTGAATGTCAACAAAACACTACACCACACATACAAACACAAATACACCTACCTCTCAACACTACAACAAAGTAAAACAACACACACGAACACAACAAAACAAACACACATACCTACCCTTCCTATAAGCAGAGGGGCAAGTCCCCCTGCATCCCCCATGAGGGGGGCTGCACCTCCCACACCCCCGCTACTTATATATACTAACTCCAAGGTCACACTAAACACCAAAAGTCAGAAAACCCACCACCACACATTCTACACCCCCCTTGCTCAAACACACATCACATACATACAAACACCACCACTCTCAACACTGACATGCTCACACTCTTACCTACCTACCCTAACCCACACCTAAAACTCTCCAACACACTCACAAACACACAAACCCTCTCCAAAACCCTTAGAAAACATAACAGTTACCTAACTCGCCATCAATACCATGGGTTTGACATTTCCAGGTTTGATATTCTGCAGTTTTATTCAACTGCAGATTTCACAATTTGGTCTTGAGATACTGAAATCTGACATTTCAGTATTTCGAGATTTATATATATATATATATATATATATATATATATATATATATATATATATATATATATATATATATTTGTGTGTGTGTGTGTGTGCGCGTTTGTGGGTTTACTATCAAATGATTGAAAGGCCAATAGTTGAAAGTCACATTCCTGAATAACATATATGTGAAAATCCTTTATTCGACTGTCGTAAACACCCATTCAGAATGTTGAATGTGCAATGCAATTCAAAGAAATGAACTTGATCACTTCATTGTCATCGCCAAAAGCCCAAATCGCCAAAACACATTTCACCAAATTTCATTTTGTCCGAACATAGTAGTGGCAGTGAATATGCCCTTTACCCCACTATAGTGCGATCCTCGAATTAGAATAAATAGTTGGGGGTGTGGGGGGAGCAGCCCCCCACATCGGAGGGTGTGGGGGGCATAGTCCCCCATCTAGCTTGGTTTCATACTGACCAGTTTCTGTTAACAGGGTAAGTAAGTAGTGTTTAATTACACTGGGTTTGGTCTGGTGGAGGTTTGGTTTCACAAAGGGTGGAAAAATGTTGAAAATGGTCACAATAAATCTGCAGATAGGATGAGAACAGTCAGTGTAGTAGACAATGGAGGGGAGGAAGTTTTTCATCAGAATTACAATGAGGTCCCTCGTAGAAGTGAACGTTTAGCAGAGAAAGACAAAAGACAACGTAACCAGGATTTTCCCTCACACCCCGGGAGGACCGGGGCTTGGGGATACAAACCCCAGAGAGCACCACGGAGATGGAACAACAAACAATAACCAGTAACTATGTACCTGCACACACATTTCTTGATAGTGATCTACCTGTAGATTCAACTGAGGATTCCAGCTTGTATCAGAGTGACATTGAAGTGGTAGAGACAATTAACTGTAAACTTTCTACATTGCACAATTTCACTATATATAATTATACTGAGGTCATAGTTGACATGACAGCCTTCAATGTTTTTATAAAAGGCTTTCATTTTGTGCCCTCTAAAAAAGTTGATTTAGCCAATTTACTTGTGGAACTCAAGTTATTTACGAGAGGTTTGAACGTGAAATACTTTTTCAAGGGCAAGGAGTTGGAACACACAGGATTGCATAGGAGAAGTACCTTTAACCCCCCTATGCATCCTTCCCTTAGACTGTATGAAGAATTAGTGGAGCGGGAGCTACGTAGCAAATGTTTGGACACTATTGATTATGAGCACACTAATATTAGCCCAGAGGAGCTAAATTACATCAGGATGCTATCTAGGGAAAAGATTAGAGTAATGAAGCCTGATAAGGGAGGTGGTGTTGTGCTTATGTATGATGCCAATTACGAAGAAAGCATGCACCACATGTTACATGACAACAGCCAATATTGTCTAACCTCTCGTAACGAGCACAACATAGCTCTAGCTAAGATAAAGTACTCCCTTTATGACTATTTAATGCAAGGTGTCATCAACGAAAGGCTGTACAATTTTTTGGTAGTAGACAAACCCAGAACACCGGTGATTTTTGGCATACCCAAGATTCATAAGGGTACAGACCCCCTGCTCTTTAGACCTATTGTTTCTGGGGCGGGGGGAGTGACAGAACCAATCGCCAAATTTATTGATCACATCACTAAGCAATATCTTCCAGCTTTAATATACGTGTGTAAGGACTCTTGGGAATTCCTTAAAAACTTTCCCAAAGATAGATGCACAGCTTCATCCTTATTGGTCACTGTAGACATAAAGGAACTGTTCCCCAGCATCCCCCACTCAACAGGCCTTGAGTGGTTCACTGATTTCTTCAGGAATGAAACTAACTTAAGTAATAATTTTGTCAACTTAATAACTGAAATGATGAGCATGGTGTTGCAGAACAACTACATGTTCTTTAACGGAGAACTTTTCAAACAACTCAAGGGGGTGGCGATGGGTGCTGCCTGTGCATCCATTTATGCCAATGTAGTGTTGCACATGTGGGAACTTAAATACATCTTTAAAACAACCTGGGCACAGTCCATTACCTTTTATCGCAGATACCTGGATGATATTTGTATCATCTGGGAGGACACAAGTGAACAACTTACAGCCTTTCTGCAATATATAAACTCAACTACTAATTTCTTGGCTTTTACACATAAAATTAGTGGCAGTGAAATGCATTACTTAGATGTCACGATTTTTAGGGACCCTAATACCTCAGAACTACATTCAAAGATTTATAGAAAACCCACCTTTTCAAATTCCCTGCTACATTTTACTAGTCAACACCCTCTATACCAAAAGAAAGGTATAGTTAAGGGTCAATTAATTAGAGCTTCTCGTATATGTAGTAGGTTAGAGGACTTCATTGAAGAAGCCAACAAGTTATGTTGTATGTTTATTGAGAGGGGGTACCCACATGAAGTACTTAAAACTCTTACTAATGAGATTCTTGCTAAAAGAGAATCCACCTATCCAGCTTTATTAGGTAACTTAGAGTACAATATCCCTTGTAAGACTCGCAACCCATTGAAAAGGGAGCACAATTTGTTTACACTTTTTCTGAGAAGTCCTCACAGATAGAGAATATTATATCCAAATATTGGTTTGTGTTGCAAAGCAACGATGATTTTAAGCGTATTATTACTAGCAAACCTGGATTTGTTAGGAAAAGAGGACAAAACTTAAAAGGAATTTTTGAGAGAAGACAGTTTACACCTTTTGGAAAACCGAAGCAACCTCATGGCACTTACAAATGTGGTGCATGTAAGCAATGTCACCTCCTTATAAATGACAGCCACATTTATTTAAAGGCAAGGCACATTAATTTAAAACCAACTGGACACTTTACCTGTGGTACTAGGGGAGTGGTGTACATTGGCTGCTGCACTACATGTGGAGGGTTCTATGTAGGCAAAACGGAGCGTGAATTTAGAAAAAGATTGTATGAGCATACATACGAAATTGAGAATAAAAAAGAGAGCAACGCTTTCTTTAAGCATTCCAATGTATGTCCCGATTTTAAGTTGGTCTTCATGATACTTGAACAGGTTAACCCAGACATCAGAGGGGGAGATTGGGAATCTAAACTCGAGTTCAGAGAGTTAATCTGGCAGTTGAAGCTTGATGCAGGGAAACCCCCAGGCCTTAATGGTATGCTTAGTATAGGCTCAGTGTTGAAGCTTCGCAGGGCTAGGTTATAAATCCCCCCCCCCCTCTTACACACACATTTTTTAATCCCTGGTCACACATAGGGTTTATGCAATGTTTACTTCATCGTTTTACACATAGGTTTTACCTGCATAACCATTTATCCATTGGTCTGTTTGCCTACATTATTCACTGTTTTTAAATGTTGAGCCATTCGTTTTTAAGATGTATGTATTCATTGTTTACTTGGTTTGTGTAATATTACTTGAAGGTTATTGTGTAATTATTTTTACTTAGTTTCACTATTCACTCTGCACATTTCTATTTTCATTATTGAACATTTAAGTGGTGCACATTATTTTAGCATTTTATTTTAGCATATTATTAATTACAGTTGGTAAACATATACAGTTTATGACAGTTGTAATGAATTTTTAGCAATTTCATTCACTTTGCAAGGCACTTAGCTTAGCTAACAGTTGGTTTAAACAATCAAGTGTGATAATTACACCATGTGATTAATTACCAGCAGTATATAAATAGCTTCTCACAACCAGTATGGTTGTTTGACTTGATAAAGCCTGGAATGAACCAGGTGAAAGCGCTTGTCATCTTCTTGTTTAAACTTCTTGTATCGTGTGGAATAAAAAGAACTTTTTATACTTCGCTATTGGAATTATTGCCTCTGCAGGAGAAAGTGGTTTATTCATTTTTGGTGTTTCAGTGTTGTGGTTTTTTTTGGTTCAACTGCAGATTTCACAATTTGGTCTTGAGATACTGAAATCTGACATTTCAGTATTTCGAGATTTATATATATATATATATATATATATATATATATATATATATATATTTGTGTGTGTGTGTGTGTGTGTGTGTGTGTGTGTGTGTGTGTGCGCGTTTGTGGGTTTACTATCAAATGATTGAAAGGCCAATAGTTGAAAGTCACATTCCTGAATAACATATATGTGAAAATCCTTTATTCGACTGTCATAAACACCCATTCAGAATGTTGAATGTGCAATGCAATTCAAAGAAATGAACTTGATCACTTCATTGTCATCGCCAAAAGCCCAAATCGCCAAAACACATTTCACCAAATTTCATTTTGTCCGAACATAGTAGTGGCAGTGAATATGCCCTTTACCCCACTATAGTGCGATCCTCGAATTAGAATAAATAGTTGGGGGTGTGGGGAGAGCAGCCCCCCACATCGGAGGGTGTGGGGGGCATAGTCCCCCATCTAGCTTGGTTTCATACTGACCAGTTTCTGTTAACAGGGTAAGTAAGTAGTGTTTAATTACACTGGGTTTGGTCTGGTGGAGGTTTGGTTTCGCAAAGGGTGGAAAAATGTTGAAAATGGTCAAAAATGATGACAAGTGTGATTTTTAACCATGTGAATGCTTTCACATTCTGAATTTCGATAATATAATTCAACGTTATGCTAGCTTCATGTTCTGAACTTCAACCATTTGATAGTAAACCATGTGTGTGTATAAATGTACTATATATATATATATATATATATATATATATATATATATATATATATATGTGTATCTGTGTATAAAACAGGTACACAGTTCAAAACAGGTACTCAGCAGAACATTTGCAAAGGAAAAACACAGCCATCAGCACTCTGTTAAATGCCAGTCAATGCTTTATTTGACTAATCTGAAACCACTGACAGACTAATTTTTCTATAATGCCATCATCGGTGTTATCAGACTGATAAACCAATCAAAAAGTAAAGATGACTTCCTGCTTAATGACATATGATAGATACATTTGTGTGCATGTGTGTGTGTGTGTGTGTGTGTGTGTGTGTGTGTGTGTGTGTGTGTGTGTGTGTGTGTGTATATGTGTGTGTGTGTGTGTGTGTGTGTGTGTGTGTGCGTGCGTGTGTGTGTTATAGATACACACTGAAGTTTGCAGTTTAAAAGCAAAGAGCACAGCAAAAAACACTAAAATAATAACTGTTATCCTAATATTAATAAACTACTAGTGGAACTGTTTTAGTAATGTCTGCAGCAGAAGTTCAAGTCATTGCAAATCACACCATACAACATGCTCTTTTTTACTGATTTCATCATGGTATGGAATTATAAAAAAAGTAATCTGTCCTGGCAGCACACTCACAATTACATAAATACGCATTTCAATCCTGAAATGTCCAACAAGTTAGTTTTGCTTTTGTAGAGCATTTAAAGTCTCTTGTAAGAGAGCATGAAATAAGATTACTGTTAATGCTTTCTTTGAAATAACACCAAAGATAAATTAGCATTTTAATCACTGTGGCCTTCACTGTTCAAGTATCACACTAACTTAGAACAGGACCAATAAAGAAACAAAATATGAGCGATCTTCTGAATAAGCTATCTGTGGGAATATAAACCACTGTTTTATTAATGTGAAGGAGTTCCCACAATAATACATAAAAAGGAATAAACTGAATATGATTAAATAAATGTATCAGTAAATGGATGGATGAGTGACACTACATTAGTGATTTTTTTTGTTAGGTGCACTGTTTATAACAGCTCACTTTAGGGGGGCACTTGGACATAATGGTTAAAGTCTTCATCTCATATATAGAGAAAGCACACTTTAATTCTCACCTCAGGTTATTGGCTAGACTTACAAAGCCCTTTCAAGATAGTTAGCCTATTATTCAACTATGAACTTGGCATGTACATAAAAAGATAAGACATATATTTTAAATAGACAGTGCCCTGCTTTTATACTTCCTTGAGTGCCTAATGTAGGGCATCAAATGAATTATGATTTTTCCTTGGACAGTTCCATATCATTACCAAAGTGATTACTAGTTTTAAATGTGTAGTCTGAATTTAAGGTAGGTACTGTATAATCTTAACAGCAGATTTTGCTTTATAGCACACTACATATTTTTGTCGCCAGTTAGCTGTTTTGTTTTGTGGTTAGCTGTGTGTGTGCAGGTCAACACCTGAGTGGGTGACAGAATTAGTTTCAGGGGGACTTGTGCTCCATCTTTCTAAACACTCAGAAATTACTTGCATGAGTATAGAAATCTAAACTGGAGCAAAATCATTCCACACTGTGTATCTTATAAAGTACTCATTTTGCATTTTACAATGTCTGCATCCAGCAGATAGGATAGGGCGATACCCATGGAAAGAATGATATAGCCCTATATATGAGAGCAATCAAAATCAACCCAAGCAGACATCTGACACACTGGGTGCACACATGCCCCAAGAAGACATGCTGGCCTGTGGCAGAATGGACAGAACTGTCCTATTAGAGCAATTTCAGGGGATTGTCAACTTCTGCTCCACTATGTAGCAGTTGTACTGATTGTAAAGCAAAGTATTTGGTGGTGGATAGATTCTATCTCACCTAGTAGTGGCTGTTGTGAATTCAATGTAAATGTGCCTTTGAGTTCAACAGCATCCCTGAATTAGCAAACACTATAATTACATTCTGAATCTAATATGATCCCTAGTATCTAATGGCTCACACTTTCACCTAATCCTAGCAATCTGTTCTCTGTCCAAGAAATGCTTCCCTAATATATACAGAAGTTCCAGTAATCACACCGGGCACCAGAACATCTCATATTTCAGGCACAGCCACTGATACTGTACATTAGGAGTAGTGCACTCTGACATGAGATGCAGTGTGTGGTCCTTAGACATGAAAAAATGAGGAAAAACATGCCTCAGGTCAAAACTTAGAGTGCAGCAGAAGCGAGCAGGAGTGTCAGTCACTCAAATGCTTTTCCCGCCTCTTTCCCGCAGTCTAGCAAAATGGCTAGAGGGCATTACTCTTAAAAAAAATTAGTCTGTTTCCACAAGGTGTGCAGTATTTTGAACAGGTGATGAAACTTTGATCATTACTCAAAAACCGCACTCAAAATGCACATTAGCTTCATCAATCTCTCTTATGATGCTCTATTTGACTTACCGTCTTTTAAAACCCATTACCTTCGGCAAGAGCCTAATTTAAAATAAGCACAAATAAAATTAGTTATTTTTTGCTGTTTTGCACCTTATACATTTGCGTGCTGTACATTAATAATAATAAAAATAATAATAACAACAGCTGTCCTAATAGTGTAGTTGTGATTAGCTAAGAAAATAATGCATACATTTAAAAGATTCATTAAATGACAGTGCTTGTGTTTCAAAATGTAATGCTATAATTTTACAGTATTATTAGTCAGCTAAACAACCAAATTCAATAAAAGCTACACAGTACCACAATATGTTAGATTCAATAAGCAGCTCTACAAGGTGTGTGGAGCCACGTACCTTCACACAAACAAGGTAAACACCATCTCATTCTAATTACAGCATAAGCAGCTGAACTGTATGCTAATCAACCAATACAAGATGGCAGAGCTATTCAACAAGCTATAAAGCAACCATGTAGACTCAGTGTAGGTTTTCCCTGTGAACTCCAAAACATACTGGAATACAGCCATGGAAAGGAGTCTACACAGAAACAATGTTAGGGGCTGCTGTTGCTTTAATTCATTTGTTTGTGCAACAGGCTGAAGTATATGTTGCTGCTGCCAAAAAAAGACCAAGACCTATAAGGAGAAATGTTTTCAGACACCATTTAACTTATAACCTACATGATATGGAAATTGTAGGCCACTACAAGGTGGCTAGAGACACACTACAGTCATCCTCAACTCAGAGCCAGGACCAACTGAGGGGAACCCATCCCAGTGGAGAGAAAAGTATGTTTAGCACTTAGAAGCTTAGCTACAGGTATCTTTCAGAGATGAAAAGGGAACATGCTGGGGGTGTCATAAGCATCAGCATCCAAGATATTCCATCAGTTCCTGAAAGCTATCCTCCAACATACTAGTGACCACATATTTTCACGTACTCCTGAGGATAGGGCCAGAAATGAAGCACAGTACCCTGAAGTACAGGGTGCCATGGATTGCACACATATAGGAATTAAGGCATCACCCAGAGAACAGGGTAGGCTTTACATAAACAGAAAGGGCTTCCACTCTATTAACTGCCAAGTTATGTGTAATGCCAAGGGAATCATCTTGAATGTGTGTGCTGGCAACACTGGCAGTTACCAAGACTCACATATATGGCACACCTCCCAACTTTATCAGATGTTTGCTATGGGGGATATCTCACAAGGTCATTTACAGGTTATGCATTGGAGCTGTGGCTGATGACTCCCATCCGAATTACACACACGCCAGCTGAAGAATGTTATAATGCGGCACATGTTCAAACCAGAAATATCATAGAGTGTGTGTTTGGGCTGCTGAAGTCACAGTTCTGGTGCCTAGCTACATCTGTGGGAGCCCTGCAGTACAATCCATGGAGATGTACTGAAATATTCACAGTATGTGCCATGCTATACAACATCATCCTGAGAAAACAGCTTCATCAGGATCAGCAAGGGGAAGGAGAACACATCCCACTACCAACGGCAAGGTCACCACCGCTACACGCAGATGAGGAGTCAGAGGGGGAACCACCAACTGCTTTGGGTGTAGGTAGACATAGCTGTACTCAATATGCCCTTGCATTGGCTAAGAGACAATGCATAGCACACTCAGTCACCACCTTAGGGCCTAAAACTTTCTTCCTACACATATACATGTACTATACACATACATGTACTGTACACATACATGTGCTAACATTGATGCCAGGCAACTCTCACAACCTTTACCTCCTCATGTATTGGCTGTGTACTGCTTGCATCAGGCAGAGTCAGCCCTGAACTAAAACTGTAGCAACTGCTATATTTACAATGTAAGTCTTGAACCTGGAGTGTATTGTGTAATAATATGAATGAGTGGCATATCCTTGTGTTTCATCATTTGGTCATGTAACCAAGCAAAAGGTGGGAGATTTGTATAGAAATGACCTCAACATGTGACAGCAGAGACTTATTTAACTTATATGTGTCCATTATGAAGTATACCTCCCAACCATACCGAATTACTTGTTTTTTACCGAATTTTGGGGACCAAATAATGGGGTGCCATGATTCCCCTTAATATCCGAATTTCCCAGCTGTTTTATTTGAAATTTTTACCCTTGCTTTTTTAGATGATGTCATGATGTGTGTGCTGATGTCAGCTCCATGAAACAGCTTGCCAGCCTGTCGGAATTGAGCTCTTAATAATGTGCATGCATGCATTTCCAGTCGCAATGGTTCCTTAGCTGTTAATGTACATTCCAAGCCGCGAGGGTTCCTTAGCTGTTAATGGGCGGAAAAAAGCTGCTGCAGAGTTAACAAAGGTTCCTTAATGGGTAGCTGCGAGGCTAGAGGTAATTAGTGTTTTGCTGCAGAGTTGAGGTAATTAGTGTTTTGCTGCAGAGTTAACAGTTCCTTAATGGGTAGCTGCAAGGTGGTTTTTAACATTGGTTCCTGTGTATGTGTGCGTGTGTGTAATGCCCCAAGTGAATATGAATATACCTGGTGGCTAGAGGTAGTCAGGCTCAAACCCTGTACCTTGGGTACAGGTAACATGAGCCTAAAATCCCTACCCACCACTTGTGAAATTTATGCCTCATATTCTTGTTCTGTTCCTCATAAAATCTGTGTTTTTTCTGGATTTTTGTGGCAAATCAGTAAAGAATTAAATTCACTAAATAACGACAGGCATTTGAATTTCAGACTTCACGTTCTTCAGAAAATAAATGGGTGCAGGTAACAAGAGCCTAAATTCCCTACCCACCAGCACTTGTGAAATTTATGCCTCATATTTTTGTTCTGTTCCTCATAAAATTTGTGGTTTTCTGGATTTTTGTGGCAAATCAGTGAAGAATTTAATTCACTAAATAATGACAGGCACTTGAATTTCAGACTTCATATTCTTCAGAAAATAAATGGAAACACAAAACATTTTATTCTAGCAATTTTCTAAGTTTATAAGATTAGTATTTGAAATTTGTCCCTATTTTTGGGGCTGTATTCCCCCATTATTAGCTTTGCCCAGGTTCGTTTGTGCTAAGATATTGTGAGCTATGGTGAAAAGTGAGAACTGAATTCTGTATTCCCCCATTATTGGCTTTGCCCAGATTTTTTGTACTAAGAGGTTGAGAGCTATGGTGAGAAGTGAGAACTGAATTCATTAAATGATAGCTATTTAATTTTCAGTCTTCCTGTCTTTCAGGAAACTGCTGATTCGGTGTAGTGGTATGTTGCTGCAACTGTAGTGTATAGGGTCCTAGGTTCAAAACTTGGCAGTGAAACACATAGTGGTAACACAACATTTTATTCTAGCAACTTTCCAAAATTATACAAACAATGCTTAAAATGTGCCCCTGGTTTTTGGGATTTTATGCTCCCCCAATAAATTTTGGCTTTTTCCAGATTTCTTGTGCTGCAAAGTTGAGAGATACAGTTGAGTGTTGAGTGGATTTTACAAGGAGCTGAGAGCTTCAGGGGAAGAGAAGTTTAGTGTTGCTTATGCTGCGCCTGCTTGCATTATTAATAGCATAGCAGGTTAAATACTTGCTTTTGATGCACAAGGCTGTGGGTTCTACTCCCACAGTATGTAGATGCATTGCTGATACTGTAGTGTGCTGTTGTACTTATAAAGGGGGTGGGTGTAACAAGTCAAGGGTGTACCTACAGATACAACAGAAGTGAGAAAATGCCATGCATAAGGGCATTTTTGCCTCCGTGGAAAGAGCAAAAAATATTGTTAACCAAAATTCAGGAACAGAATTATTATGTTCTGTGCTGCATTATAAGAAAAATATTTTTAAACAAGTACAGTACATTTTCCAGCATTCAAGATAAAACACATATTTTTCCACTGCAGACAGTGGAGAAGCAAGAGAGGCCATTTAACAACACCTGGATTACAATAATAGTTTTGATGCTTCAGGATGGATGTAGGAGAGAGTCTGTCAGTACTTGGACTAAAAATTGGAAGTCTTAAAACATGCAGTTCACCTAGTTTATTTTGTTGTGCGTTTACAGCTATTGAGTTGGTCTGATAACACAAATCAGAGTAAGTTAAGTAAAAAACTGAAATTGAAAATAAATTTGAGAAGCTGTGCAAGATGCCCATAGCTTACACTACTGTCATTCAATATATATATATATATATATATATATATATATATATATATATATATATACGTATACATATAAAAATGTGTGTGTGTGTGTGTGTGTAAGTAGACTTTTATGATGGAAATGTTCTGAATTGGGCAGTTTTGTCATTATTGTTTCATGCATTTTGTTTCATTGCCTACTGGAAAAATGTTCAAACAATACATTTAAAATGCGCTCTAAGTCCAACAAGTGTGTTGTATTATACAAGGAATATAAGTTAATAAAGTCAGGAAGGTGTATCAAAGACAACATCTATGTTTCTTGTTTTGTGTGCAAGGGGCCTATGATCTGAAAACATCCCAAAGGTAATCTTTATCCACCACTGGCTAGATGCATTTTCTTTGGATGTGGTGTGGGTTTCAATGCTGTTTCAATGCATGTGAGGTTCAAGGGCAGATAAGTTTTAATGCTAAATCTGTTTTCATTGTGACACAGTATTGCTTTGTTTAGCAGATGTCTATTAGTGTTTGTGCATTGTGTTATAAAATGTAAAAATAAAATCCAAATAATCATCGTAGAAGTAAAGCAGTATGCACGTTAGTGTTCATGGTAAATGCAACAAAATAGCCAGGTAATTGGACATTGGAATGGCTGCAGGGGGACTCTGGTGCCATATTTTGATTGTCTGTTCTACAGTTTGCATTTGAAAGATGGTATCTCACAATTCCATTGGAGTAAGTTGGGTTACGTAATTGTGTACGCAAATTTTATGTTAATCATTGCACAGATTTGTACCTATTCTTCACAGGCCTTGTCCAGATTTTTTATGTTTCCAGGTTGAGAGGTATGTTATAAAATAGTAGTCCTCATGCATCAAAGATTCACACAATCATATCTCTCAAAAGCATACCTCTCAGCTGTCCCTGATTTTCAGGGACATTCCTGATTTTTATTCAAAGTTTTGCTCTGGCCCTCGCCTTTTGGAAAAAAGACAGTGAATTATACTTAATAAATAATGACAATAATTAAGAGCTGAATGCTTATTTTACTTCAGGAAATGTATATTAATTCACATTCTTTAATTCTGTTAATGGCTCAAGTTAATAGAACTAATATTTTAAAAGTGTCCCTGATCGTCCTTGATTTTTTTCTGGATTTGTCCCTTTTTTTTGTTGAGATTTATCCCTGATTGGTTTAGAGCTATGCTCAAAAGTACTGATGATCACTGCATGCCCTCAATTTTTAGCACCATATGTTTGTAATGGAAAATCATTAAAGAGAGAATTTAGAAAGCAGTGATACACATTGCGGTTTCAGACTTCACAACACTCATAAGATCATTCACAATATAGTTGGGAAATTTTGATGCTATCAACTGTCTAACTTTCTAAGGCCAATATACGTTAAAGGTAAAATTACTAGTTGAACACCACAAATGCAGATATAGTAAGCACTTCAAGTCAGATATGCATCCTGAGCATCAGGCACAAAGCTTATGTATCCCTGAATCCAAAAGATAGAAAACAGGGATATGGCACAGTTATCATCACTTTCACAGGGTGTTGTGTGTGTGTGGGGGGGGGAGGCAGAAAGCCTAGGCTGATCCAAAAGGTCCGTTAGTGTATGTGAGTAAGAAAGAAAAGCAGGCAGACATTTGGATAAATCAACAAATGGCCAGTGAGACAAAATGAGTTATAAGCTGCATGGCTAAACCATGTAACTATTGTGTGTGTGTGTCTGTAGGGGTCCTCCAGGTGAAATAAGTGTGTGAGTGTCTGCATGAGCACAGCCAAGCTCTGTGCTTCTTCTACATCTTGGTATTTTGGACAGGTGTGAGCTGTGCATTGTAGAGGTGGCAGTTCATCACTGTCATCCCCGACCACGAGAACTGGCTCTATCAGGAGTTGCACCGGCATGTCCACACCTAAGGTCAGATGCACTGCTGCTACCTGGATGAGCTCCCTTCATGGCGATGCCTAGGACCATGACCCCGTGGTCTACCACATCTGGGTGTGGACAGCTCACCCACTGACAGAGCAGTGGCACTACTGTCATTATGGGATCATGATCGGGCAAGGCCACATTGGCTAACAGTAGATGATGTGGACTGACCTACACCCATGAGAATGCAATTCTCCTCCCTGCAGACATTTCTTAACAGACACCCCTCGTTCCATCACAGACACCCCTTGTTCGAATGTGTCATTCATCCAATCCATTGAATCAACATCATGGTGGAGGCAGTCACATATGTCAGCCTGTGTAGCATCTACAACCATGAGCATTTGTCTGCAGCATCTATGGTAATGTACCTGTGCCTCCATGATGGCCCTAAATATATGTTGAGTGGCAGGGGAAGAGACAGTTGGATCAGGTGGAGGATGTACAGTGGGCCTACTCTGAGCACCCCTCACCCACACTTGGGCTATGGCTAGAGTCAACAGGCACTGAAATCATAGTAACAACACTTCCCTGATCCAAGGCTTTGCCTTCCATCTGCCCAGTATCTGAGGGCTCACTGGAATGGGTAAGCATAGGCCTACTGTCTTTGTCCGATAGAATTCCAGTGGATAGCTGTATGTCAACCTCAGTGTTATAGTCAATATCTACACCCCGACTGTGCCTCTGTTCAGCTACCGTCATCATCAGAGTCTGCTGATACACTGGCATCAGGTGCTGACAGTCCTACACTTCCACTGCCAGGATCACCTGTGATAAAAAGCAACAAACACAGGAAACAATTAATACCTACACTACTATAGTCCAATATATGCTAACAAACTAACAATGGCGGCACTATTACAGACAGTACAGCAATACACACAACAGTCCTGACATCAACATCACACACTAAAATATTTCTTTAAATTGCTCATCAGTACTGACATAAAAATGTTTGGCTTACCATCTACAGATGAGGTTTTCCTCTGCAAGCCAGGTGGTCCTGGAAGAAGTTAAGCAAAAGGTAAGGGCAACATCATCACAATTAATAGTAACACAGGAGATAATACTTACCACTTTATATGTCCATTAACTATACTTTCAACAAGAACTTGGTATATGACTCTAGCCTAAGCTAATCAATCAGAATGTGATGTTAACTGTAGCAATATTCAATCCCCCCAAAAAAACATTCTTGTGACAGAGAAGTAACATATTGATTTCAATTGTTTTGCTATACAGCAATATTCAACAATTGAAATACCAAAGCCTACCTGGAAGCTCTTCATGGGACATGCATACCATCCCTGAAACTGTTGCACCAATGTCAAGTACATGCTGTACTGCACTTTCCTGGAAGCCTGCTGGATCCCTAACAGTGGACAGGAACTCTTCATTTAGTGTTAGTGGTGGCTCCATAGCAGGTCTTCCCCTGGTAACCATTCACAGCCCACTGTAGATACTGTCCTCAGTGCAGATGTGATCCTGTCAGTGGACCTCTGGTGCACCTGCTCATATGTCCTGCCATGGCCACCCACAGCATTAACATCATCCACAATCTGATGCAAAATCTACATTCTGCATGCCATATCTCCCCATCCTTTTTCAAGCATGAAGGCACCATGTTGCCTAAAAGCATCAACTATCACTTGATTTTTAACATCAGTGAAGGATAGTTATCAATGATTGACACTGGTGGGTGGCATAGTCCTAGGTGTCCTAAAAGATAATAGAAGGATAAGATAATTCACATAACTACAAATACAAAATAACTGTTCCCAGATAAAACAGAAAAGGTAGCATCTCAGTATTGCCCACCAGAGAAACATAAAACAGTGTAGATATGTGAAATATGAACAACAGGCTGGATGCAAAAAAGGAGAACAACAATAGCAACATTTCCTTTTTGTGCCATAACAGAAATGCAGCTTTGCTGCCCCCAAAAAGAACAGGCACATTATGCTAACAGATCATCTTTGAAATACTAATAGTGCTATCAAATGAACTGTCCCTGAAACATTTGTGCATAGTTATCACAGAACATTCTATTTTAAGGTATTGGCAATCATGTATACATGTGAAATGCCTTGACAAACATGACCATGGCATCAGTGCACTTCTAAGTGAGGCATACAGATAAAAGTGTAAAAGCCTTTGCTTCAGATTTTTCTTAATTACATTCCAGCATATGTATGTAACTGACAAAATGCAAGCATACCTTCTGAATTTCAGTAATCCTCTGTGTAGCTATATCCCATAGTAATAGCCTATGTTCAGTCTTGTCCACAAAAACAAGTCTCCTCAGCTTCAGTCTGCCTAGCTACACAGTTCTTTTTTATATGGTATAGATTCAGGGCTGTTAGCAAGGTGAAGATGCAAATGAGGTGTGAACTGATTAGAATTGCAGAATCCCAAATACTTGGCTTCATGTAGGAGATGTAAAGACAGTGCAGGCACTCTCTCAGTGTTTGTTTTTAATGGATTACAACTCTGAATGATTATTAGTTGGGAGAAGGAAAGCAAAACAGCCCTGCAGTCTGCCTTACATCCAGTGGGTGTGTCAGGTTAGAGCTACAAAGTGTTAGATGTAAGGTTGGAAATATAAGTAAGCAGCATACAGTTCACAGGTTGTGTTCATTAACATCCAACCTGCCCTTTATGTGTTAGCAACTGCATATGATATTATTTCCAGTTAATATCCTCACGCATGTTAAGACCAATGATATAGAATGTCTTACAGACTGCATGTCTTGGATTATTGGTCAGATAACTGAAGAATGACCAGCAAACACAGAGAGGTAAGACAGAGCCATTTATATTTGCAAGCAATAATCATAACTGGTTGTGTGATCACTTAGTGCACTATATCCAAAAATAATAAATGTACAAATAGCAGTTGTATGGTTTCATATTGCTATAGATGATGTTTCAGTTGGTTGTATGCAGAATGATTTCAATTCCTTGCTGCAAAGCTGTTTGTGTGGCAAAGAGGGATAAGGCACTCATCCTGTGTTCTGAAAGTTCAGAGGAGTGAGAGTTCAAAGTCAAAGCCAGATCTATATAGACATTTCTCACATGAACCATCTTTTTTTAGTGTGTAATGTCATAGACTGATTTTCCTCATTTCAACTACCTGTCCCTTTTTATCTTTTTTTTTCCTTTTCTGTTTTTTTTTTTTTTTTTAGGGAGGCAGTGTTTGTGCAATGCAGTGCTTAGCACAGTCATGGGAATGAAGGAAATGTATGGCAGGTTTGGCTGTGCTTATCTCATTTGCAGGACATGCAGCAGTCTGCAAACTGTACAACTGGTCCACCCAGGAAACAGACAGGACCCAGACAGGAAGAAATAGAAACTGGATAGTCAATTAATCCTATTGGGCATCATGCAAATCCACTAAGCGGCATTGCATGGAAGTTAACACAGAGCCCATAAGAACGATTAGTAAATTAGTGGATGGGATGTAATTAGTCCTGTGGCAGCAGGTATAAGTGTAGGGCTGGAGTAAAAATGATCCTGGGTTCTAGTACAGGGTATATAACCTCTTTTTACTGTTGTGACAGCGCAGTTTATAGCAATGAACTGAAACATAGACAAGTGTTATTATAACTTTCTTCTGGCAACATGCGTAAGTGTAGGACTACCATAAACATGGTTCTGGGTTTTAATACAGGATAATCCATACACTTTTACTGTTGTTCCACTTCTCATTATATTCACTCTCGCTTATAACACTTTTTAGATAGTGGAGCTGATATGAATTATATATAGGAGGGATGAGGCACCAGAATTGTGTTTTCAGATGTATGGCTGAGGGTATAATGTGTACTATAGTTCTGTAAGTATAATTTTCCTATCTGGAATTGCATGGGCTTCACATTTGCCTAAGACATATACACATCTGGATCTATATCCAATAACCTTGTCAGGTCACGCACATACATTTGTAACAGCTCAAACTGTCACCTGTATTTATGTATGATTCTTGAATATGTCTGAGCAGTATTTCTTCTGTAGCAAAGATGGAAAATCAGTGTTGTAGAAGAAAATGTTTTGTCCCTTATGCCTAAGTTTGAATAACACAGTGTAAAAATCAATTTTCTCAGTGTATAAACATAAAAACAAACATGTTAGGTATTTAAATGTATGCCCCCAGTGCATGTCTGCAAACCTATCTCATCTAGCAGTTACCTTCCAATTTCCAATATATATTTCCAGGCTACATCAGTAGACACCCCTCAAACTAAGGCCAGGTATCAGATTAACCTTCCAGTTGCAATTATGTATTTTCTTACTACTTGGCACTGCTGCTCCCCGCTTCTATCATGCAAATGGCTCAGGTGTTCACACTCCCATTATACGTGATAACTGGAACTGGCGGGAAAAGCATCAGTCTCCATTGCTCTAGGTCTGCTGGTAGACATGGCTGGAGTTAGTGAGGAAGGTGTCAGGTTTACAGCACAGAGGTGAGGTTTCCAGCAAACCAGGATATTTATTGGACTCCTTATAAAGCACCACATCTAAAGGCTTCTGCAGGGGGACTAGTCTGTCTCCAAGTACAAGTCTGAGCTGTGGTATAGTTTACCCAGCCTGTATCCAGTGCCACTGGTATCCCATGCACTTGAGAGCAATGTATGCATCATTTTAATGACCTACAGAGGAGAAAAAGGGATACTCTCAATCTCTGATTGGCAGAATTTTGGACTGTGGACATCCCACAGCTATGTAAGCATCAACTAAAGAGAGTACTTGTAAGACATGGAAAGCTTAATATAGGCAAGACTGGTATGCATAATGTTCTTCTCTTCTTTTCTATTCTTTCCCCAGCTGCCACAGATCAGTAGTTCAATGTCTGGACCCAAGAGGCTAGATTAGAGAGACTGAGGGAAGCAAGTGATATGTATGCCGGAAGGAGCAGTGCTATTGTAGCAATAAAAGTTAAAGCTAGCTCTTTTAGTATTTTATAGAGTTCTATCAAATTGAGCATGCATACCCCAACTGTAAAAGCAAGTATGGATACATTAGTCTGTAGCACAAACCATTTGTAAGGGTGCAATATTAGACTGTAGTAAGAGGCTGTGGGTTCAAATTCCACAATTCCCAACTATACAATACTGTTATTTCTTCAATAATATTTACATTAAATTAAGAACTCTATGTCAGTGCACAAATGCCCTGCTGTAAACTGTAATTTGTATAACTGGTGCAAGCATATGTGCAATATATGCATATTTCAAGGATTACTTGCAGCAATCTGTAATATAGTGTGCATCTGTTAGAATGTATACTTATATGTAAAACTTAAGATAATAGACCTGTATAATTATATTAATGCACTGTGTGTGACAAATGATGGTACTAATTTTATCTACTTTTTTCTTTCACCCCAACCCTTATATCTCCTTTTTATTTTTTTATTTTTGTTTTATTTTGTTTTATTTTTATAAATATATATTTTTTTATTTTTATTTGTATTTTTATTATGCATCAGCAAAATGTGTCCATGTCATCCATGTGTACCACATCACTAAATGCTGTACAGCAAAGTAAGGTAGGCCAGCCCCAGTGGATCAACCTGCCCCTATTCCACCAGCTCCAGCACCAATGACCAGCATGTCTGGGAGCCAAACTGGCAGCACTGTCTCTGCTTCCCCTGCACTAACTGTGCCCACAGGTAGTCCTGCCCTGGAGGCCGGTCCAGTGGTACCCTCCAGGAGCAGTGGCTGAAGTGGTGACTTCATCACCTGCAATGAGTTGCCAGGGATGGTGAGTAGGGTTGTGCACCACACCACACCATTGGTGGATGCCTATATCAGATGGAGAGGGTGCTCTCCCTCATGCTCTGTAGCAGGAAAAGGAAGAGACGTCAAGCACTCAAGTCACCAGTGGAGTAAGGTAACAGTGATGACAATCCAGTGGGTGAGGAATCGATTCTGGCTGTCTACAAGCTTGATGGCCATGGGCTGGGGTTGTCCCCACACTGACCCCATTCTTGGTGTCCCCCAACCGTTTGTGTGCGTCACCATCCTTGTCTTTTGTCTTGTTTGTCTTGTCTGTCTGCAATTGCTTCTTCACCTACCCAACTCACCTGATCCAGAAATACCTACGCCCCTTCACCAACATTCCTCTCTCTCTTTCTCTCTCTCTCAAATAAAAAATAAATGGGTGCCTGTCCCACAAAACAAAAATTGTCCCATACATAGCTCTCCATTTCACACACATGTCATCTTGATACACCTGATTTGGTTCAGTTGTCTATACAACATGATTGCATTGTGGTCACCCTTCTTTGTAGAGGTGACAATCCAAATTAAGTTAATATTTTGCACATATTTTCAATTTACACTGTTAAACAGATAGCTATGGTTCTTTTCTACCTCCCTCCTGCACATTCCTGTATTGCTTTCGTTTTATTCATCCCTGGTTGCTCCCCATTTCACCACTTACCTATCTACCCTATTTTCATCGCTTTAATCTGGTCAAAAAATAGAATTACTCAAAACACACATAAGTAGCTGAAAAAGCAATGGATCCTTTCACATTTTGGCTTCATGTTTGCATGGAGGAGTGCATTGCACATCAATACACAGCAACGGTAAGCAGTGGTAAACTGCTGGACTTACCTCCATGCAATGCCTCTTAACCCCGTTGTGTTATGCCAACACACAGCTATACATATACTATAAAGAATTCATGTCATTGCATTATCAATGTTACTGAAGAGTATTTAAAAGTATTAGATACACCTGGATTTGAACCCAGTATCATCTGGCTGAAAAAGACATGTATTAGTGCAGTAATATGTGCTGCCACAGACTCAGTTAAGTAACAGATGTGTTTCACAGAGTCAGTACTAACTCTCAGACTTTAGAAATGCAGATCGTGCTTGTGCACTGCTTAGCTAAGCACAAACATGAACAGTACTGGAAATGTGTATCTCGTACATGTGAATGGTTTTTCAACCATCACATAAACCCACTGCTCACCTAGCTATGGAAAGGTAAGTATTATTATGAATTACTTCTGTTTACTGTCCATTTCCTTTCCATGATATGAAATTACATGTGGAAACATAACAAACTAAAGACCCTATCTAACAATATGTCATATATTAACAATACAGCCATGTGTTGCCTCCCTCCAAGCACTGCAACTCTGGTGTCTCAGTACTTTCTCCACACATATGCTACCTAAATTGCAGAAAGTAATATCCAATGTTGTGTGATATGCAATGCACATCTATCTGGTAACATGCAGAACTACAACTACTGACCCATAAATTTAAAAGCTTTATCTGCAAGGCTAGTGAAGGAATCAGCATGGACCTTATCCACAGGGACATAGGTGACCTTCAACACACTTGACCCAACCCATTTTGTTTTTGTCAAGGGTATATCTTTCTTATTAAACCTAATGGACTTGTTTGATACTGCCACCAAAGACCTGGATGAGGGATAACAGGACATACTGCTGATGTTGAGTTATCCAAGGCCTTTGACACGATCCCCCATTTATATCTGAAAATCTCCCATCTGGGAATTAAGCTATACATTACTAGATAAATAGCCAAATGGCTCACCAACAGAACATACACTGTCAAAGTTGGGGACTGCACCTCCACCACTAGCCCACTTACTAGTGGCATACCACAAAGATCTGTGCTGGGCCCTTATTTGTTTGGAAACTATTTCGCTGAAGCCCAGGCAATGGTAGATGGCTTATGGTTTACAAAGTTTGCAGATGACTGTTAACTGGATGCAGTCATATAGAGTCCCGCAATGATGGTAACATATTACAGAAGAGGCTGACACAGACAAATTATTGGTGTCAAACTAATGGACTGAACCTTAAAGCAAACAATGCCTTATTGTCCTCTTGGGTAATGAAGTATCCCTGCTGATTATGATATACAGAGCACCCCTCTAAGTTCAGACACAGTGTTGTGAGACTTGGGAATGCGTGTTGATTGCAATCTATACTTTAATCACGTGTCCATAGTGGTGAGACACACATTCTGCATTGCCCACCTCATGCATATGGACATCATATCCAGGACCAAGGAGGTCATAGCTATGCTGTACTTTACACTTATTGGACCACAATGGTTGCGTACAATGCTCCCTTCTGTCTGCACCTTACCAGACACCTGCAGCAACTGGAGAAAATACAAAGGTTTATGACTAGGAGACTCCATGGCTTCCAAAACATGACATACATGGAAAGACTGGTAGACCTGTCACTGTACTCAGTATCATGCAGGCTGCTGAGAGGTGACCTATGAGTGACTTACAGAGCAGTCTCAGACCCTGCCCTACTGGAAATGCTGGACATCTGAAATCATATGGAACAAGAGTACTTCCTCCTGGGTTCTCAACCTAGCCTGTGATATAAACAGAACATGCTGGGGAGACAGATATATCCCCCAGTGATTGACACTACTCTGTAATAGGCTCCCACTGTGTGTGAAACAGTTCTCCTCAATGACCCATTTCAAGCACAACCTTGACAACTGGATGGGTGATTGTAAAGTCATCCCTGGGGTGGCACCTATGTCCCTCATGGACAGGATCAATTGATGCTGCTCAAAAAATTGCTCTGATAACCATGACAATATAACTATGCTCAGTAAGGGTACTTGTGTTTTTACACAGCTAGGCTTGAAAACACCCTAGTGCCATTAGGCTAGTAACCTCCTATGAACCTATGAAGCTATAAACCTATGTAACATCTGCTCTCCCACATGCCCTGCTGATGTCATTTTATTTATTTTACATTTATTTTACATTTGTTGACCGGGCTAGTCTAACTGGATACATGTCCATTTTCAGTAGAGGCCCGAGGAGAAAAGCTCCACTGTAACAGTCTATGGTAACAAACTTAAGAAAAAAATATGTACAAGAGTTTAACTAAAACTACTAAGCAGGAGTTAGTAACTAAGTAGAATACAGAACAACAGAAAAGCAATTAGTGTAACAAAAACACACAGCAATACGATCAGTATTATAATACAAATTTTTTTTTTTTTTTTTTTTTTTTTTTTTAGAGGTGATAGGTAAAACATAAGCAAAGTAAGTAGTTGTAATAGGAGGTAAGATCATAAGAAAGAGGAAGTCACAAGCTGAATAGAGTCAAGGGAAAAAAGAAATTGAGGAGGTGGGAGGAGTGGTATCAGCTAGATGGAGACAAGGCAGAGTGAGAGAAGGAGAAGTACTTCTTATCTATATGATGGTTTTGTACAGTGCAGATAGAGGTGTTTGGAAAAGAGGTGGAAAGATGTGGAAGTAGAGAAAGAGAGTCAGTCAGGGGAAGAGCAAGGGCAGAGCCAATGTGATTTGAGGTGGGTCTTTAAATGTTTCTTGAAGAGGGGTGTTGAGGTCAAGGTAGTAAGTTCACAAGTGAGCTTGTTCCAGTGTGTACCCACAGCATTTGAGAAAAGGGAGTCACCTGCTTTGTTCTGAGATTTACATGTGGCTACTAGAAGTGTATTAGCTGAGCGTAGGTTAGAGAGATTTTTATAGGGAAATAAGAGTACTAAGAATAGGTGTATTAGAAGGGAAGTGGAGTATCCTGTGGGTAATAGTCAGTTGTTGGATGTCATCTACTATAACATGACCTACACTGTTGCAGAAGTCAGACGTGTGCTGTGGTGCTTGCATAAAATACTGAATTCTGTTGACTGTATACTTAGGTATGGGTTCTGTTCTCACTGCAGTCAAGTGTGTGTGTGTGTGTGTGTGTGTGTGTGTGTGTGTGTGTGTGTGTGTGTGTGTGTGTGTGTGTGTGTGTGTGTGTGTGCGTGTGTTTAGATAGAAAAGCAGAAGTATGTATCTTACAGTTACTGCTATAATGCCATGGACTGACAGTATTTTGATACTTCACATACCTACACATCCAGTTCATGCAGGCCTCCCAACATCTGCTCTCCTACATGGCCTGCTGATGCCATCCACTATAGGTTCACCTGCACTCTTGTAAAAGTCAGACTTGTGCCATGGTGCTTGTTTAAACTATTGAATTCTATAGTCTGTGTGCCGTAGATAGGTAGGGGTTCTGTTCTCACTGCAGTGAACTGTGTGTGTGCATGTGTAGACAGAAGAGCAGAAGTATCCCACAGTTATGCTAAAATGCATGGATTGACAGTATTTTGATACTTGCACATGCCTACACATCCATTTCAAGAAGGCATCCGACAGCTTCTCTCCCACATGGTCTGCTGATGTGATCCACTATAAACTGACCTGCACTCTTGTAAAAGTCAGATTTGTGCAGTGGTGCTTGCCATATCTCTCAGCCATACCATATTCCTCAGTATTTACTATTTTTGAGGGCAAAATAATGGGATGCCATGAATTATCAAGTTGTCCCTTTGAGTCCAGATTTTTTTAGTTTTATTTACAAGTGTAAGTTATGACTGACATCATCACACATTGCCAGCATATCCCTCAAAGTCATGAACTTGTAAGGGTGTGCATGATGACATCAGCTTCATGAGGCAGTGCCTGACTGTCTGTCAGACTCGGGGACTGGGGCGGGAGATTTAAAAAAAAATAAAAGCAAACTAATTCAGGCAGTTGTTTACAGATGGTGGTATGCAAAGGTGTATGCTGTGTGGCAGAGATTGAGGAAACCTCTCTAAACCCATGGATCTGTTATGAACAAGGCTTGCAACACCAGCAGTTGTGGATGCACATTATTGTTCATGGGGAGCAAAGAACAAATTCTCTTTGCATACCCCCATTTAGCCCTAGTGCAAGAACTACTTAAGTCATGAGAAACCTGTCTCTAAGAAGCTTGATTGCCTTTAGCTGTACTTGTGAAGTGGTCCCGTCCCATCTGACTGTTCCTCTGTAAGGCTGATGACTGTTGTGCTGCATATGAGTTGCAGGAGACCTGTGTTATCTGTATTACAAATACACAAGGGAACAGGCCTTGTTAAGTGAGACATATGAGGGCTTCAGTTTGTTAAAAGATGATCCAGTCTATATTTTGATATCAGTGATGAAACATTTTGCTTTATGAGAATAGAAATATAACTAATTGGTAGCATAACAGTAACTTTTGATTATTCACAAATATATCAATTATATGTTTGAATAAAGATTTATTATTTACATATGATGGATTTGCAATTTACTATGCTAATATATTACATTGTGGATATGATTTACATGATTTACCCATACTGTGTTTACTGCTTATGTCTTCTTTACAGTAATTTGTTTTTCATTACACATGACTACAAAAATTCAGTGGCATTTATTTATTTAACATGTGTTTACCAGGAAAGTCCAACTTGGAACAAAGTCAATTTTCAGCAGAGGCCCAGGGAGAAATGCTCCAGACACATGTCTTTGTAAAGTGGGAGGAAACAGGAACACCCAGAGGAAACTCATACTAATGCAGGGAGGACATGCAGACTCCACTCAGAAGACACCCCAGCTGAAAAATGAACCAGAGAACCTCTTGCTGTGAGGTAACAATGCAACCGCTGCACCACTGTGCCATCTGCATACTTATTTTATTTATCCTTTATTGACCAGGTTAGCCCCACTAGGCTAGTAGCCTCTTTTCAGGGGATACCTGAGCTAGCTTTTATACTGCTAGGGGAAATTTGCTCAGGACATTAGGGAGCTTACCCTACTCATCATCATACCTCTCAACTTTCTAACACATGAAATCTGCAGAAAGCCTTAAACAATGGGGAGCAAACCCCCCAAAATAGGGACAGATTTTAAATACTGTTATTATAAACTTAAAATGTTGTTAGAATAACAGGTTTTGTGTTGGCTTGCTTTTCCTGAAAGATATTTGTTGTTTTATATTTTGTCTGTTCTTTAATTTGCATTTGAATGTTGGTATCTCACAATTCTATTGGTGTGGGCAGGGTTACATAATTATGTATGCTCATTTTATGTTAATCAGTGTCCAGATTTTTGGCCAGCTGTACATACCTTTCATGGACCTTTGTCCAGATTTTTGATGTTTCCAGGTTGAGAAGTATGAAGTTTGCGTAAAGTACTGAGTTCAATAGTCTATGTACTTAGGTAGTGGTTCTGCTCTCACTGCAGTCAAGTGTGTGTGTGTGTTTTGTGTGTGTGTGTGTGTGTGTGTGTGTGTGTGTGTGTGTGTGTGTGTGTGTGTGTGTGCGTCTGTGTGCACATGTGTGTTTGTGTGTGTGTTCGTGTGTGTGCTCTTTCTTGACATTACAGAGAGAGAGTTTCACATCAGCATGTAAGACACTATTACCATATTCTCCTCAACAGACACTGCTGATGTCATTAGGTATATCACATTTTTGGATATGCAGTATTCCCACCAAGGCAGGATCAGAGACTGGCCTGAAGGCCAGGCAGAAGTATCCTCATCCTATAAGAGACAGAATACAGTGACAAGGCTTTTAATCTATCCACATACATCATGGCATAGTTTGTAGACCCTTTGTTTTCTTGATGAGAAAGCCCTGTGTTCTGTCCGGCTGCTGCATGTGTCTGGCTAGGTACATGCAAAAGAGACCATTATGCTCTATTAGTGTTCTGATAAGGTTTGAGTACAGTGCTGTCATACAATCCTAAGATTTGAATAAGATGGTGTGACTTATGATGTGGACAACATAGGCTTTCAATATCAGTGTGGACACTTGGTGGTCGAAGTTCAGATTGCTATCTAGAATTGTTCCCACTGCTTGCATCACTGGGTTTCAGCATAGCAAGACTGTTGTCAATGCTGTGATTAACATGGAATTCCAGTTTTCAGATCGACAACATAAAAAAGACACATTTCTGCATTTCTTTGTAGATAGCATGTCTTTATCACCAATCATCTGTCTGTGTTAGCTCCTCCTGTAGTATGTTGTCATCATTGGTGAACTCAGTGATTACATCCAATATGCAAGAATCAGCAAACTTGGTAAGCCAAAGGCCATATACTTTAGCCTAAACTGTTGAGAAATAGAGTCCAAACAGTGGAGGGCCAAGCACAGATCCCTGGGGTTTGCCAGTGGCGACAGCTCTACTGGTACAGGTTGACTGACCAATTTTCACATGTGTTCTGTCAGTGAGCCAACTGGTTACCCATCTAGTAATGTAAGGTTACTCCCAGCTGTGAGGGTTTCTCAATTATACCTGCATGGGGAATTGTGTCAAAACCCTAGGCCAGATCACAAGAGGCAGTATGCACTGTCTTACTTCCATCCAGACATATCACACAGAATCAGTGGGATGTGACAACATCTATAGTGTGATTCAGCACATACATCTTCCTGATATGGTTGAATGCAGACTTCAAAACACCCTCCACATGAGCTATGTTCCTGTAGAAGGGAGTACATCAACATGCAGAAGGGTGCATTGTACTGGGATATTGGTTGAGGGCAGCACCTGATGTATGCATGTATAGAGATATCCTGACTCTTCTTAACTGTGAGGTAGACCAACATGTCATCATGGACCTCTTATAAATGGACACTAGTAATATTCTGGCTGTGTGCAGCAGATCTGTGTCAGTTGTTAATGCTACATCTCGTCTGTTACATCTGATAGATGTCCTCAAAGAGGTCATCAAGGGCATGCATGATGACAACAGTATTGTCCTCTGGAACATACCAGGTCAAGACATTTGACACAAATCCACACATGTGGTATTCAAGCTACACTATAATATGTGGCCATAAACAGCTATATCACCAAGTGGGTAGACCAGTGTATCAAGTACATGGCATCTTACTATGGTGACATTTGTAAAGTGACCTGTATCCCAGGTGCAGTGATCAGATCTGTACATCAGAGCTATCAACTAGGCCCTTTCCTGTCCATCATTCAGGTGATGGACATCACAAATGACATACACATCCTGTGTCCAAACAGCTGCCTGCAGAGCTACAGATTGTGAGCAATCATTGACTCCAACTGTGATATTAGTATAATACAGACAGTATCAACACATACCAAAGATTGCTGCCACAGCCATGACAACACCTGCAATGACAAGAAAACATGGTGGGATTTGTTAAGTCAGGAAAACAAACACACAACCCAAGTATATTGTGGACATCACACCCTATAATCAGACAAATAGGTATGTGACCTGTGTCCGGAGTAGATGATAAATGGAATATCCACCAGCATGTGGTCACAGTGCTGACTACTCCCCTGTGTGTAACACAAGAACTGAGTATGTGAAGGACATCTACATCAGAAGCCATAATACCTTCATAGTTCCCAGCCTTCATCACACCAATAACTGAGTACAATGCACCCTTCTTCATGTACCTCACTACACATCTTCCAGTGATTTGTAACTGAAGTGTACCATCTTTGTCACAGTGAGCTGTTACACAGCTTACTGGCCATACCTAGGTATTCTTTTTATGTCATATACATGACTATCTGATGGCGTGGAACACCAATCAAGTTGGTAGAGCAGATGCATGTGTGCTGCCTGTTCTGTTGATCCACACACTAGGTGTTTGACAACATTAATGGCATGGATATCATTCATGAAAGAGTGGACTGTGCTCTATATATACATATATATATATATATATATATATTAATATATATATATATATATATATATATATATATATATATTTATATATATATATATATATTTATATATATATATATATATATATATATATATATGTATATAGGGTTCCTATCAGTTCGTCGACACTTCAGCAGTTCGAACACCATATGTTCAAACTTTGAAGCTCGAAAATTGGATATCGAGAAGCCATGGAACACCAAATTCTTTCCCTGGGAAAGAATTTGGTGGGCTTTTCTGTGGCTTTGCAATTTTCAGAACTGTGGTGGAAAGTTACGGGTAAGGTTCAGGTAAGTGTGCGATTGTGCGGACATTAGGTTAGGGTGCGGGTTAGGTGAGTTAGAGTTAGAGCACTGGTGAGGTGGGTGTGCGATAGTGACAGACTTTAGGGTTAGGGTGGGATAGATTAGTTTGGGTTAGGGTGTGGGTGAGGTGGGTGTGCAATAGTGACAGACTTTAGGGTTAGGGCAGGATAGGTGAGTTAGGGTTAGGGTGTGGGTCAGGTGAGTGTGCGATAGTGACGGACCTTAGGGTTAGGGTTTGGGTTAAGGTAAGTGGATAGATAGTAGTGTATGTACAGTTTAGTGTAGGGTTAGATGTAGGATTTTAAGTGTATGTGTGTGGATTGCTGTCTCTTTGGTGTGCTTGTGTTGTGTGTGTGTTTTTTGGAACAGCAATTTTTTTCTCTGGGGAAAAAAATCGCTGTTCTAAGCCTTCAATGGTTTTGCAGTTCGATGTTAGAAGTTCGAACATATGGTGTTCGGACTTCTGCAGTTTCGTCGAAGTGACATAGACCCTATATATATATATATATATATATATATATATATATATATGCCATGCATACCAGTCAGCTAGCCTGTATTGTTCATTATGTCACATACAGGTATAGTAGTATCCCTCCTAACACCTCCAGCAGATGTTACAGTGCCAGGACAGTGTGCGTGGTTACCCTCATAGAGTGTGGACGTATCATAATAGTTGTTCAAGTGTGTTTGTGCAGAATTATCTCTTATCACTCTAAATTACATATATTATATCAGAGGCATGGGATTACTGGTGGTATTATTCTGATGTTGTCCATTATTGAGGTTGCTTCTTTTAATGTTTTCCATGACCCTTTTACCTATGCCCCACTTGCTGGAGACCTCTGCTAAGATTTTACTTATATTCAGGCAATTCAGTTTGCACACCTTCACAATATGCACGCTACCCCAGTTGTATGTCAGATCCCTGACAGATGTCCACTGTATTATTCATATAAGGATGCTTATCTCACACAGACATCTTCCCCATTTTTATAACACCTTCTGTGACAGTCACATAATACACATTTTCACTGTGCAATCCCTACCATACCATATAGATATGTGACTGGTGTTGCTGTACAACCCTCATCTGCTGTACATTAGGTTGTTTCACATGTCCTCTTTCTCTGTGATCATTCCTAAAATTCATCTGTGTGTCTCGATTCAATAAGCACACTTCTGCAGAGTGTTTGTTTTAGATGGCAGTTCATGTATCATTATAGATCATTGACACAGCTTCAGTCCAGCATGCCAGGAATGGGATATCACAATACTCTGCACTGTAGAAACACAGTGGTGCAGCAGTTAATGTTGTCACCTCACAGCAAGAGGTTCTCCGGTTTGATTCTCGGCTGGGGTGCTTTCTGTGTGGATTTTGCATGTTCGCGTGGGTTTCCTCCGGGTGCTCCGGCTTCCTCCCACATTCTAAAGACATGTGTCTTACGCATTTTTCCCTGGGCCTCCACTGAAAACAGGCTCTGTGGAACCTAATCAGACTTTCCTGGTCAACAAATGTTAAATAAATTAAATAAAATGTACCATTATAGATCATTTACACAGCTTCAGTCCAGCATGCCAGGAATGGGATATCACAATACTCTGTACTGTAGAAACACTGTCTGGTACTGTGTTTAGACCAGATACTTCATTCATACCTCTCAACTCTCCAGATATTTACAGGATGTCCAGATGTGTTCCTTATCAAATTTGTTTTTCTGCCATGTCACTGGGATGATCTCAGGACTGATGTGACTCAATATTACATACGTTTGAGTTCATACCTCTCAACTGTCCAGATGTTTGCAGAATGTCCAGATTTTTGTCTCATATTTATGATCTTTTCCTCTAAAAATTTGGTTTTCTGGCAAATCATTGGCATGTCATTATGGACTGAATTCAGAAAATAATGACAGACATCTGAGTTTCAAATTTTCATGCTCTTCAGAAATTCATGCTAATGTAAAACCTATTATTCTGTCAACTGTCTCAGTTTGTAAGAGGAATATTAAAAATCTGTCACTATTTTTATGCCTTTGTCCCCACATTATTTATGTCTTTGTCCAGATTTCTTGCTCTAAGAGGTTGGGAGGTATATTTGAGTTTCATACTTTAAATCCTTCAGAACATGTACTTCTACCACATTTTTATACAGCATCTATGTCAAATATGTCCCTATTTCTGGATCACTGTTCCTGCATTATGTTGGCCTTTGTGCAGATGTGTTGAACTAAGAGATTGAGAGGTATCTGAGAAGCCCTGGTGGTCATTGTGGCATTCCACGCAAAACCATGGACTATAAGTGCTCTGCTTTCAACATGATTTCTATCCGTGTTCGCTTACATGGTTTCCTGGCCAGCAGCACTGCTGCCAGCCATGAAACATAATTTAGATGTGGCATGTGGCATGAATATGCATTGCCATTACACAGTGGTGTGTGCTGCTGTTCATCACACACCACACACACACACACACACACACACACACACACACACACACACACACACACACACACATACACACATATGCAAACTCCATATAGGCTTCATACATGGAATTTATTGAATCCTGAGGAAAATCTTTTTGGCAAATGCAACTCAGTTTAGTGGTGACTCAACAGCACCAAACTAGTAATTCAGACTTTTTTCTTTTTGTTAACTGGATTGTATTCATTTTCCAGATAACAACAACAAAATCACATTAAACATAGTAATTAAAATGCTTGTCTAATCACAGCATTTTATAACTAGGGTGAGTTCAGTTAGCATACATAAATCAAGAAGAAAATAGGTAAGCTACAATATTATTACAGGTTGGGATGTGTTAAAGTGGTCCATGGTTTACAGGGCAGGCAAATGTTGTGAATATGTGAAGGAGCCGTATGTGATGCAGGGGTACAGGAATTCCATGCACTCTATGAATGGATATGCTGCCATATTTCACAAAGGTGTGTGGTGTGTGGTGTGTGGCAGCAATGCAGACATAATTATTCAAATGATTACATGACTATCCACAATACGAAATCTCGTGCTGTACCAACTACTGCTAACAGCCTGCCTGAAGATCACCAAGCAACAAGAAGCACACCATATAGACACCATTTCAGGATGCTGGAGTACGTCATGACATGGATGTGTATAGAGATCCCCATCTGTGATTAGAGAAATCCTGGGAAAGGAAGATAGCATTCCTAGGGGAAACACTACCTAAACTGTTGTGCATAAGAATTCTGAAAACATCCCTGCCAACGAGATGCAGTGGTGTCCTTCTCCATATGGGAAATAATGTTCTGTAATGTGTTGTACCCATGGCACTACATTCTGATCATTCTATCATAATGCTATGCTGGCCTGTATGCATTCATGGCAAATTAAGCTTGTGCCATGCAATTACACAGCAACATTTCAACCACAGAATCAGAAACTATTGATAGCTCTCCCGGGTGGCACACTAACTCTTGCCTGGGATAAAGGTAGTTGTCTGGGATATTATTCCACATGATGACCTTCCTTGTTACCCATGCTTTCCTGCTACACCTGCTGCAGTAGATGATAGTGTGTATATCAGTAGATGGTATACTGTTGTCTAGTACTGTGTGGGTCACATAAACACAGTATCCCTGCCATTTCTGGGTACTGTATGCTGACCAGGTATCTACTACCCTTCTGAGGGATTTCAGTAAACCCATGTAGAAGAGCTTACATGGCATGCCTCAATGACACATGCCTTCTCCAGTTGCTAATATGCAGTGCATATAGCACATTCTGTGCTGGGTCCTAGTGCTCCTCCTGTAATGGGTGCCATTGGTCTGTATGGACACTGTTGTTCAGTGTACCATGCATTTTTGTGATACTGCATGGATAGGCTGTCTCACAGGTACACACTCTGAACTGCATATCTCTTGAGTTATCTGTAATTATCCTCTGCTCTGCTCTTCCTATGGTACACAACACACAGACTATTTATAAATCTGTCTAATAGACTTGATTTCTTTTTCTAACTCGTACTATATACTCATTCATAGCGATTATTATCTATTATCCTCGCTAAACTCATTCATAGTGTGGATATTAATAAATATAGTATGAGTAAACACTAATGTTTACACAGGTAGATTGGCACACACCAAGGCTCCCAGGGCCAGGGAACATTATAATGAATTTATGGGCAGTCATAAAGGCTTCTTGAAAGCTTAGCATACAACCTGACCAGCCTTGACATGTAATCGGGTTTCTGTTTATCTAACTTATAATACCTCAGAACCCCAGATTATGCTGGTGCATACTAGAAAATAAAGTCAGGTCCGTCGGGTTGCTATCATCAGTAGCTCATTATCATTATTAATGGCTCGAATAACAGGAAGGTAGGTATCACATCCTCTTGTGAAAGTGCATGAAACCTGCTTATGCTGGCAGATTTTGAAATAACAGCTAATGAAACTGTCCCTCTCTTTCACCATTTGAATCCTAAAATTATCTTACCGTGATAAAACCTGAGCAGAATAAATATGGCTATCACTAAAATAAGTCATATTAATGAATCTAATGAGTTTGCAGCATCTAGTCCCTACAAATGACATGATTTGGAAAAGAACAGAATAAAATTAAAAAGTGAGTTTGACTTTGGTTTATTGACTGACCGACCGACTGCCTGATTTAACTACCTAAAATATATAACTAATGTGAAACAGCAAAAAAGAAAGCAGATTACTATTTTTTGTTGTTTTTTTTTATATTTTTCTTTATTTTTGTTTTGTTTTTCATAGTACACTGTTTCTTCTGCAGTACAAAATAAATATTTTTGATGATTTTTTTTAAATCTGGGTTTGCCCAAATCCTTAAGGACATTTTTCTTGTTTTAAATATGTTAGCAAAGTTTAGAGTTGGCATTCTGACCAAAATGTGTTGTGAAGAAAATCTTTTTCCAGTTAACAAATAAGTAAATAAAAGCCTGTGCTCTACTGCATAGCCAGTTTAAACTACAGTTTTAAAGAACAAAGTGTCTTCCCTTTCAGACTGCTTCTACCTTCTTTACAGATACTGCTCTAACTCATGGAATAATGCCTGTGCTCTACTGCATAGCCAGTTGTTCTAAGCTCATACCACAAATTAGTCTTACTTTGTCTACTGTACAGGATACCTGCATACCACTGAGACCCCCACCACCACCACTCACCTGTTTAAAAACCTTGTCTCTTTGTCTCTTTCTGCAATCAATAAGTTAGTCACTTCCCTAGTGCCAACTCTCTTAGTTAGCTATACTCTCTTGTTTTCTGTTTGTTGTTTCCTTTAACTGTTTTTATCTTACTGCAAATACCTGTGTATACCTCACTATAACATCTCTTCCCTCTCTGTCTACACCTCCCCACCTCTACTACTTACCTGCTGACTCTCACTGTGTGCTCCTTACTCTTTCCGTCCTGGCCTGCTGATTGTTTTTTTGTCATGATTGCAATTTCCTGGCCCATTCACCCTCATCATGCTCAGGCTCACTGTGCTACTCTTAACTACCCACCCCATTCCCAACCACCCCAATACCATTTCCTTTATACTCCTCTCCATTGCACAGTCTCCTCCTCTGCTTTCCACCCCTTCCTGTTTTTTGCCACACCCCACTCCTGCATACATCCCTCCTCTCCTTCTTCAAATCCTTTACACCAAACACTCCTTTCTCCTTTCTGTGTACTGACTCCCCGTACTGGTTACCTATCCCTAACATTCCTACAACCTTTCTTCTAGGCTCAACTTTTACCTCCCTCTTAACTACTGACCCTCCTTACTGATATGTCATTTTCAATCCAAGCCTTTCTTCTATTGCTTCCCCTTCTCCTCCTATGCACTCTTACCTCATATAACTCTCACCTAACTCCAACCTACTTTCATCATGCAAATACTAATGCCAATGTCTTCACACATCCTCTGCAATGTTTCCCTGTCTGCTCATCTATCTTTCCTCTAAATATTATCCTCTCTAGAATCAAAATACCCCTTTTCCCTGCCACCTCCTTAGAAGATAAAATAAAGCACCTACTATACAAACAATATTTCCTCCCTAAGTCTCTACTTCTATCAGGTGACATTCACCCAAACCCTGGCCCAACCCTCCCAGTCAGTAAAGCTAACTTCCCTAACCCACCCTACACTACTCCTCCAAAAAAGCAAGTATCTTTTTACTCCATGAATCTTAGAAGCATCCTAAAAAAAATTAGTGAATTTCATGCCTGGATGTCTAACCACACCCCTGATATAGTCGTCCTGACTGAAACCTGACTGAAGCCACATAACCGTGACAGTGATATCCTCCATCCTGAATATAATATTCTTAGACTAGATAGACAAAAGAAAAAAGGGGGTGGAGTGGCCATTGTATATTCAAACCATCTTACTCATTCAAGTCTAAACCAACCCTCTCCCTCCTTCTCACCTGCTGAACTCCTGACAGGTAACTTTAAATTTAACAATTACACCACTATCACAGTCGTAGCTATCAACACTCTACCCCAGAGATAACATTACCCTTCTAGAAAACATTCTCTCTTACCTTTCTAAAAATATCTACAATGAAACTTTTCTTCTTGGGGATGTAAATATTAACTGGCTAACTCTTCAGTCCCCAAACACTACTTCATGCATCAACTTACATGGCTTTATACAACCTATCTTAACCCCCACCCATACAAACAGATCACATACCCCCAGTTCTCTCATCAATTGGATTTTAGTCACAGATCTCCACAAATACCATAACCCTGAGACCCTACCAACTCCCTAAGTGATCACTCCCCTGTGAAAGTTCTTAGATACATTCCTCGTTTCACTAGGCTTCACAGACACATAACCTGTTACAAACTATCCACCTTCTGTCCTGAGACTTTTAATGCCCTCCTCTCCAGGATAAACTGGACACATCTAACCTATCTCCCCCTTGATGAAGCTGTCCACTCTTTCAACTCTACTTTCCTTAACATCCTTAACTCTCTTGCTCCACCCCTCACTGTTCGCATCATATCAAATATAGCCCCTTAGTTTACCAATGGCACCCACACCCTAATGAAAACTAGAGACAGGGCATGGAAAAGGTGGGTAAAAACTAAGCTCTCTTCCCATTTGCAAAAATATAAAGAACTAAGAAATCAGGCAAGAAACACATCCACAAAGACAAAAAGAACTTCTACTTTAACCCCCCAACTGCCCAAAAAAATAGATCCCAAGAAATTTTGAAACTCTATAAACCAAATTCTGTACCCTGGTAACCCTTCCTCTCCCAACTCCTGCCCAAACAACTCACCAGAAGAAACAGCTACATCATTCAATTCCTATTTCTTTGAATCCATATCTAAGCTGATAAATTAATTCCCCTCTATTACCAACTCAACTAATGTTTCCAAATCCTCTTCTACTCTCAACTCCTCTACCACTTTTTCTCTTACAACTGTACTCTCTAACTATATGAAGTCCTTGTTCTCTAAACTTAAAGCATGCTCTGCTTCTGCTGGCAACCTGCTTCCCTATTTCCTACATATTGCTGCTGAATCCTTTGCCCACCCTGTATCAATCCTAATAAATCGCTTCATCTCAGAATCTAAGGTGCCATCTATCTGGAAAGAATTCTACACCATACCCATTCACAAAGGAGGTAACTCCACTGACATTGCAAACTTCAGACCCATCGCGATCCTCTCACCACTCTCAAAAATACCGGAAAATGCATACACAAGCAAATCATGAAATACCTTCTACGGGAAAACTAGTTCACTCCTACACAGCATGGCTTTCACCCTAAAGATAGCACTACAAATGTCCTTATATCCTTCATTAATACTATTTCTCTAGCCAGAGACATTAAGTTGGATTCCTGCGTATTCCTTGACCTTTCAAAAGCCTTTGATATGGTCTCTCACCCTCTTCTGCTGAACAAACTGGCTAAACTAAACTTCTCTGCCTCTACTACTACCTGGTTTTCCAGCTATCTCACTGACCATCTACAATCAGTGAGATGGCTCTCAGTTATCTCCCCTCCTCTTCCTGTCAAAATGGGAGTCCCCCAAGAATCTATCCTTGGCCCATTACTAATCAATATATTTATTAATTTACTCTGCACCTCCTGTCCACAGTCATCCCTTGTGCAATATGCAGTTGACTCCACCATCATCACCACCATCTCAGATACTCGCTCTGACCTTATCTCTGCAACTCAAGCATCTTTTAACTCAGTCAAATCCTGGCTCTGTGACAACCAGCTAATTCTTAACCCTAAAAAGACAAAACTCTTACTATTTCTCCCAAAGAACTTCCCCACCTTAAATCTATATTTTCTGTACTGACCCTCAATAACACCCTCATTTTTGTTGAACCTAGTATAAAATTACTAGGAATAATGATAGATGACCAAAGTTTCTAACAAAGCAAAAATAACCCTTTCTCATGTGTACCTCCTACTTAGCCTTCTATATAGCTGCCAAATTCTTACCACTCTTAACTCCACACTAAGTAAACTAGAGTCTACCTACAACAAGGTCGCCAGATTCACTGGTCATCAAACTTACAAATCACATCATTGTCTTTCACTAAGATACCTAAACTGGCTGGAATTACTCACCAGTTTCTACACTCTCAACTACAAATAATTCACTGTATACTATATCTGAAATCCTTCTGCCCCAGCCTATCTCCCCTCATCTCTCAATATTCCCCCACTAGGTTCCTACGTAGCTCTGACCTTCAGAGTATCGCTCTTCTTCTCCATCTCATCTCCATTTCTAATGTCACGCATCTCATGAAATAACTACATACACTATGAACTCTTTTCACTGTTTATCGAAAATGTATTGAATAATTTCTCTTATGTATGCTTACTATGTTTTTTTTTCACTAATTTTTTTTTCTGATAAAATGTATTTCATTATATGCATACATTGTAACCCGCTGACACTGTTAACACTAAAATTGCAAAACTTTGGAGTTTTTCTCCCCGGACCTCCGCTGAAAAAGGGCTACTTAGCTGAATCAGACTAACCCAGTCAACAAATGTAAAATAAATAAATAAATGAATGAAATAATAATAAAATAATACTTATTATTTTTCATAGAGCAGTATTTCTGTTACTCGTTAGCTGCTTTCATTTCCACCAAACCTTATGTGTTGCCCTAAACCTAGGAGGAAATGCAAAATAGTGGGAATGTTGCTGCAGTGGAATCTTTACCTCTAACAAATGGGGGCTTAAAATGCTACAGATTCACTGTTTTGTAACAGTGTAAAGACAAATGCATCATTAAAAAGCTCATCAGTGTCATTTAGAGAAAGTAATACAATTTAGAAAGGATATCTCCCTAACTGTTCCTCCTAAGTACAGCAATTGCAATCATCAGTTTCGATGCATAGACATAAAATATCTGATAAATACTAATTTGGATCTGGGAATGTGAGAATGTTCCGGTATTTGGTTATGAACATGAAAAAACTGAACCTTTGAACATTTGCCTTGTTAATAAATAAATGCCTTACCTCCATTACTTCCTTTATCAAACTCCAAGCAATCATTCCCCTAACACACTGATATAGGATTACACCTAATACCATTAATGAGATCTTTAGCTAAGCTAAATAAAGTTGCACACAGGCATCTTCCTTACTCACTACAGGACGTATTGTCAGGCTATTACTCCTAGTCACACCCACTTACACTTGCAGCTATTTGAAAGCAAAAACAGACATATAACCTATCAGGTATTCCATTTCAGGATATTTATCATTCTACCTCCCCTCCAGCCCTCCCTTAAAAAAAATCACCCTTTCTCCACCACTACCATGCTCTCTTAGAAGTTTCCAAAGGGTATTTAACCAGCATCCATTCTAGTAGCCCATTTCATGGGTCTGCAACACCCTCTGTGAAAGTCTGAGAGGTTGGAGTCCATCTCACCTGCTTAATGGGATGAATGTGTACTTATTGCCAATGCATTGCCCACTGGTGGAGACTAGGGAGATAACTCGCAAAAATATTGCATTGCATGCATGGGACAGTAGTGTGATCATTTTACCCTAAAAGCATATGTGCACTCCTGGGTCACATTACAGCATTTGTAAAATTTACCTTCTCCCAGAGTAACATTACAGTTGGTCTTTTGAGTCCATTAGCCATGACCTGATGACAAGACTTTCTCACTGGAAGGCAGGCACATATTGATGTAGGGTTACCCTGGAGATACTGTTACCACAAAAAGGGGATTGTGGAATCATAGGATAAGAAGTTTGGTTGCAGGTAAAGCCCATCAGGAAATGGACCACATTGCATTAGATCTTACTTAATTCTGTGCTTAAAATAGCTGTTCTTCATGTTCCCACTTTTGTAGGAAAAAAGGAAACTATTCATCAATCAAAGAGCCTAAGACAAAAGGAACATCTTTCCCTTTGATCTTGAAATGAGAAAAAGGGCTGCACTCTCTACAAAGGAATGCTGGAAGAATGCTGGATGACAGCTAAAGATATAAAATTCAAAAAAGCAGTGTGTGCAATAATGTAAACATAAAGACAACTCAGTCACCTGAATGAAAACATATGGTACAAAACAAGCAAGAACATTTTTTTGCATACTGACCATTAAGCAAGCCAAGCAGCATCATCCACAGTGTGAAAGCAAGTATCTATTGTTTAGCATGGCACATCCACTACACCTGGAGTTCTCAGATTGCCCACTAAGGATGGACAGCAAGATGAATCTTATATAAAAGCCCACTCATACTACAGGTATCTTGGCTGCACATGAAAACTACAATATTTTATGTATACATAATGGCAGCAAGTTAAGGGTTTACAGATGTATTAATCAGCACAATGTATGCTACCCCAACTGAGGTCCAATAGTCTGTGAAATCTAACAGTTTTATAGATGTGTGTGTGTGTGTGTGTATGTGTGTGTGTGTGTGTGTGTGTGTGTGTGTGTGTGTGTGTGTGTGTGTGTGTGTGTGTGTGTGTGTGTGTGTGCGTGTGTGTGTATTGGTTGCTTATATGTGTGTATATATTTGAATATATTATATATCTGTCTGCATATAGGTGACTCCATAGTGAGACACGCTGGTGCATTACCCACTAGGCTGTGCAAGAGGGGGTCACAGTCATGCCTATCAGGTGCCAGGATTTGCCACATCATGCCAGCACTCAAGTTATTGCATCCGAAGTACACATATGACACAGTTATAGTACAATTGGGTATAAATGATTTGAGATGTGCCTCCCTGGAGGTTCTATCTCAATCTGTCGAAGGACCACATTGTTAAAACCCATATGGTCTTGACTATATGGTTGACAATCTGGTGCATCGAACCATTCTGACGGAGATCGTGGTACAGTAGGAACTGGGGAATTTGTCCTTTTCACCATTGTAATGTGACACAAAGTTGGTATAAATAATTAACAGGGGTTGTGGGGAGGGGAGTGGGGCTTGACTCCCTATAAAAACATTGTTTGTGTTGCTGGGTGGTGTTGTGCGACTTTATGTTAGTTTTTTGATTAACTGCATTTTCAACCATATGGTCTTGACATATGGGTTTGGACAATGTGGCTTTTTTTAATAAACTGGCATAGATCCTTCCTGGACTTTATGAAGAGACATGATGGAGCTCTCAGAAGATGTGTCGGTGGTTGTTATGAACCTAGCAGCACTCTACTATCACAGAGAAAAATGCCTTGGTATGAACAAAATATTATTGATTTCATCAACTAGCTTATCTTTGGATGTTATTCAAAGGGAGTATAACATATATCAGCCTGGAAAGATATGTTAGACAGTCCCAACTGCTTTTCTAAGAGTGGCCTGTACCTCTGTCCTAAGTCTTTCATATATAAGCTATAGCCTTATCCACCTACGTCTCACCTTTTTTGGCAATGACAGTTTACTATAGCTTCCAACATAACTAAACAGAATCCGCGTAATATTACAGTATTGCTACTTAATGCTAGTGACCTTAATCAGAAAACACCACTCCCTACAAACACTGCTTACCCTGGAAAACATTGATATATGCGTCATCACAGAGATTTGGTGCAAGACATGTTCGGTCCACCACATTAGACAAAGGCGCCAAAGGTGGATGTCTCCATATTCTTAAAAGAAAGCTTCATCTCCAGATTTATTAGACAAGATAATAACCTTGAGCTCTGCCACATCCAACTTGCTATTAACAAACCCCTTATCATATCATAAGTAACTACAGAACTCCCCTCTATATGCATTTTGACCTATACCTCCTACCTAACTGGTATGAAGTCTCTATGTATTAAGCTAAACCCCATTTTTCCTAGGAGACTTCAACTACCCATCCATAAACTGGGAGACTTACACATCATCAAGCATTATGCCCAGATATTGCTGGACTTCATCAATATATGCTCCCTGGACCAGTTAGTCTACACCCCAACCAGGGAAAATAAACTCCTGGACTCGGTCTTTACCAGCATGGAGTAGCTTTACAGCCCATTAATTGTACTTCCTCTCTGTTCAAATCAGACCACAGGCAATCACATTTACCATAAGACTAGCTTAAAGCATATTCTAATACCTCAGTATTCAGAGATTATTTGATGGCTAATCTACTAACACTGAGGGATGACATCTCTAAGTTCAAAACTCCCTTCCATCTTGATGACCCCATTGGTTATATGGAATCCTTCACTGCCAAATTCTGTGCATGTGTAAATAGCTGTACATATGCATTCATTTCCCTCAGAAATAAACACAATGCCAAATTCAAATCAAATCCCTATGGTGGAACTCAAATATAAACAGGGTCTATAATAAAAGAAACGAATTGCACACAAAAATAAACTGAACTCTCAAGATGCCAAAACACTCTTGCTAAACTAAACAAGCAACTCTGCACCCTCATCAAATCAACCATGGCCAAATATGAGGTGAAAGTAGCTACCCAGTTGAAAGATAACCACAAAGTCTTTTTTTAAATATGTCAAAAATCTCAGAAACAATGCACGCTACTGTGCAGCGCTAATAGTAAATTATATCACATACTCAGAACCAGAGGGCATAGCCAATATCTTAGCAGACACATTTTTTTTCAACCCCCCCCCCCCACCCAATATTCTCAGATCATATATCTACACTTACATCCATCTCAGTTCTCCCGAAAAGTTGTGAAGGTACTATCTAAGGCCAAGAATACTAACTACATCTGTGTGGTCAGATAACATACTAGGCTGTCTACTGGTCAGCCTGAAACATGACTTGTCTGATCACCTAAAGAAGCTTTTCAAAATCAGCCTCAAAACAGGCCTCATGTCGGATGAATGGAGCACAGCAAGTCATTTCCTTGCAGAAAGGTGGGGCTACAATGCAGCTGGGTAACTACAGACCCAGAAGATCTGTCCAGTCTCATCTGTAAAGTGATGGAAAGGATCATTGTGGAATTAATAAATAAGAATATATGCAACCTGCAAACTATCAACCCAGCCCAGTTTAGATTTGTCAAGGGAAGATGTTGCCTACAAAACCTGCTCGACTTCTTTGAAAAAAGTTACTGAAGAAATCGATGAATGCATTGCAGTGCACTCTATATATCTAGACTTAGGAAAGGTATCTGACCATATCCCACAGTCAGTTATCTTATATAAACTTTCCTAGTTAAATATCAATCCTCACCTTGTTGGATAGTATATTGGTTCACAAATATAAACCAGAAAGTTAGAGTTGGAGGCTCTACCTCCTTCAAAAGACCTGTCACTAGCAGAGGAACCCAGGGGTCAGAACTCTGACCATTCATCTTTGAAATTTACTTTTAGGTTCAAGGTTCATAGGTTCATAGGTAGGTACTAGGCTACTGGCTCTAGGGCCTATATAATCCTAGCCAAAAAGGTACCCTGGCTTTCGCCACCCAAGAAAATTATTTTCCTGTGCCCCTGTCGAGGAGAGCCCCAGAGGTGATTCCCAGGGTGAATTTTCTATTTCCCATTAAATCATCAAGACTTTTCTTGAAGAGTGCTAATGAGGAGCTTTGTTTGATATAGATAGGTAGTTTGTTCCAGAGTATGGGAAGTCTCTGGGACAGGAATCTATCCCTCCAGCATGTTCTGTTTATTGTGGTGACAAGGTTTAGGTCCCTAGAGCGTGTAACTCGGAGGGATTGGGATTTCTTTAAGTGGAGCATGTCCAACAGCTCTGGGTTTGACATAGCTTTGTATGTTAGGCAGAGATCGCCTCTGAGTAGGCGATATGCAACGGAGTAAAGCTGGAGTTTTTTGAGACGGTCTGCATAGGGCATCTGTTTGAGGCTGGTAATCCTCTTTGTGAGGTATTTCTGCTGCCTTTCCATTTGTTGTAGATGTCATGTGAGGTACATACCAAAAGGGGCGTTGTACTCTATAATGTGTCTAATGAGTGATGAGTAGAGGGGAACAATGACCTCTTTTTTCCTGGATGAGAAACCTTTTGTGATGAGGTGTGCCACATAGAAGGATTTCCTGACTACTGTGGCGATGTGATTATCAAAGGAGAGACTACTGTTCACCTGTATCCCAAGGTCTCTTATCCCACTTTTGGTGTTAAGTAGACCACCTCCTATGTTGGTAGGTCATGGGTACAGAGTTTTTACCAAAGGGGATGACAATGCACTTTTTGGCATTGAGCTTGAGGCCATGGCTTTGACACCAGGCATCTGTCTCAGTGAGGCCCTTTTGTAGGATGTCCACATCATTAGGAGTTTCGATTATAGCTCCTAGTTTGCAGTCATCTGCGAACTTCATTAGCCAAAACCTTCTGTGTTAGCCTGTACTTCAGAAAAGTAGATACTAAACAGGAGAGGACCCAGGACTGAACCCTGTGGTACTCCACTTGTCACTGGTCTGAAGTCAGATTTGGAGTCTGCTACTTTCACAGTGTGGGTTCTGTCAGTGAGCCAGATGGCAACCCATCTTGTGACATAGGGATTTATACCTAGTTTAGTGAGTTTATCTATAATTCCAGAGTGGGGGATGGTGTCAAAAGCCTTGGCGAGATCTAGATAGGCTGTGTGAACCACCTTATCCTCATCTATGGCTTTGGTGACTGCTTCAAAGAAGTCTGTCAGGTTTAGGAGACATGATCTGCCTTTTACAAACTAAAACTGGGTGTGGTCCAGAGTTTGGAGATGTCTTTGTTTATAAGTTCCATGATGATACGTTCCATAGTCTTGCAGACCAGGCTCGTTAGGCTAATGGGGCGGTAGTTCCCAGGGTCCATGGTGGCTCCCCCTTTGTGGAGTGGAATAACCATCACTGTGCGCCATTCAGTGGGCACAAAGCCTGAGGTGAGGCTATGATTGATTAGGTGGGGTGTCAGTTCATTCTGTAGTTCATGTAGAATGCAGCCTGGGATGTTGTCAGGTCCCATGGATGCTGTGTTCTTGGCTTTGGAGAGTGTGGTTTTTACCTGTGCAGCCGTGATTACAGGAACTTTGCATTCTTCCAGTATAGAGATGGGCCCTTTAGGAGGTGAGAGAGAGGTAAAGTTAGCACTGTACCTATCTGCCATGATGTTGGCAATATCAGTTGGTTCTGTATATTTAGTGCCATTGTGCTGTAACTCAGAGCAGATCTTAGCATTGCCATTGAGATTCTTGATATAGCTATAGAATGCTTTGTGGTTGTCTTCAGAATCAGTGGCAATTTTGTTTTCATAATTAGCTTTGGAGGATTTTTGAGGGATCTCATCTTCTTACTGAGGCTGACCAGGGAGTTCCTCCAATCATGGGATTTTACTCTTTTTTCCAACAGTTTCTTTCTTCTGTTGTAGAGTTTGTTTATGGCAGGGGACCACCAGATTGGCTTCCTTTTTTTGGAGGATAGTATCTTGGTTCTGTTAGGGATAGCATGATCCATGCACTTGTGTAAGTGCTTATAAAGTGCATTTGTGTAGGATTCAGCAGTCGTACCTCTATTATCCATGTGCTTGGGTGTCGTGAAGTTTGCCACTTTTATCTTAAGAAGTGTGAAGTTGGCTTTGGAGAAATTTTTTACGGTGGTTTCCCTAATTGGGGTGGGGGTGGGATGTGGATGTCTAGGGTGATTAGCTTGTGGTTGGATCTGACCAATGAGGAATTGACCTCTGGTGTGGAACACCGGTCGCCCATGTTGGTAATGACCAGGTCAAGGATATTGCTGCCCCTGGTGGGGGTGTGGATAAGTTGATCCAAGGCATTGGAATTTATGAATACCAGAAAACATTGAGCAAGAGTTGGTACATGAGTAGTTTTCCCAGTTAAAGGTGGGGTAGTTGAAATCACCATTTATGAGGGTGTTGGGTTGCACCCTAATATTTTCCAGTGTATCAAGAAATGAGGATTGGGAACCCTGGAGCATGGTGCGGGATCTGTAGCAGGTTACAATTTGGATTGCGGTCTTGCCCAGAGTTAGTTGCACTTGGATAATCTCGGATGCATTATGCTGAGCAACTAGCCTGGAGGTGTGGATATCCTTAATGAATATGGACATGCCTCCACCTTTAGTGTTTCGGTCCAGGTTAGGTGGCCAAAAGGTGTGGTATGAATTATAGCCTGGTAATGCAGGGGTGCTCTCTGGAGCCTTGAACCAGGTCTCTGTCACTGCACAGATGTCAATGTTCTCCATTTTATGGAGTGCCTCGAGTGACTGCATTAAATTTAGTATAAAGGGTTTGTGATTGAGCAAGTCTGCAGTTGGCTCAAACATGGTGCTGTAATAAACATCCCAGAAGACTCCCAAGATCCTACAAGAGGGCCTGTCCTGATCAAATAGCTGGTGTCAAAGTCAAGCACTAAAACTACATGCCAAGAAGTGTATAATTGTATCCTTCAGCAAACATGTCTCCCCTTGTAACTATCACATAATCAACACATTCCTGAAAATGAAACCTATTGTTATAATTCTGGGAACCTATATTGACAATGAGCATACTAGGCTGTCTACTGGTCAGCCTGAAACATTTTTTTTATCATCCCTTATCTACCACTGTAAGAAAGTTATTTTTCATCAAGCAGCTTATATCTAATGGTATTATGTCAGGATCTAGGGATGTAATCATTGCACTGTACTTAACACTCATTAGGATGATCATTGAATATCATGTCCCTTTTGGTATGTACCTGTCCAATCACTGGTCCCAGTTAGAATGACTACAACGCTTTCTCACCAATAAAAATCAAGGACCTTAATCATAAAAACATGCAGACCATCTCAAGGCCTTGTCATAGGTTCATAGGTTCATAGGTCCCTCTTCTTAGTGTCATACTAGCTGCTAAGAGGCAATCTGTGTCTCAAATATAGAGTTTCTCCAGTTTAAAGTTCTAAGTACTCAGCTTATAAAGTGCTATTTTGCTAAAACTGTGCTTATCAGCACAATAAAATTCAATGTACAGCTCTTAAAAGAGCATGTAGGAAGCATGGACAGCCATGTCTGTGGTTAAAAACTTTATAGCTTTATCATGATCTTTCCAAATGGACGTTGGATTCTTGATAATTCCACCTCCATTTATATATCATCCTCAACTCTCCTTTACCCCGGCATTTTACCCCAATTTTTTCCTCATGTCTTAAGCCTGCTTTGTGTTACCTATCTGAACCATAAATTACATTTCCCATAATGTAAAGCATACTCCACCCCCCCCCCCTTATATTATAATCCATAATTTCTAAATTTCTGAAATAAGCACTGCTGGTTTCAAATATTTTGACACAGCATCATACACATATTTCAACCTAAAAAGGGTACGTTGAGGGGAAACTAACAGCAAGAAAAGCACAGAATGATCCATATGAACTGAAGGTGCTACATCCCTTCCAATCAACTGCTCCATTAAAGACCAGGACCATCTAGTGTTCCTAATCCTAGCATGAAATCGTGTCCCATGCAAATAGCATGTAACATATAAGCATGCTTAGTCTTTAAAGTGATGACCTGAATTTACTACAACTATTTGAGGGAAGAGTCCCATTAATATGGCAATTGCCATGATCCTAGGCTTCTTCGCTTGAATTTAGCAAACAATGAAGTCACCACCTAACACCGATTCTTCTTTCACTTTAATCTAGAAAACCCAAACCTAGGTGTTACAATTTCAGGTGAAGAACCTGGGGAAGTCATATGTTAAAATAAGTCATAAATCTGACCCTCTCAGTAGCTTTTAAATCCTGGTAGTTTCCCCTGAATCATCAATTCAGGTATCTTTCACACTCATTTTTTCCCCATGTTTGGACAATTTGAAGAATTCCCTACACCTCTGGAAAGGAAGAGAACCACTAACAATGGTATTAACCACATTCTTCCCCAGTTTAATATCTTTGACATTCTGCCTTGCTTGTAGAAATAATACACCAATACCTTCCTACTGCATAAAACAAAGCAATTCCCAACATTTGGTTGGACTGTTTAACTCAGTAACATTAAACATACATGCCCATTTTAACACATCTATCATTAATGGTGCAAGGACAAAGCAAGCAATCTTATGAACTAGACAGATAGATAAACAGATAGATCAATAGATTTTTTTTCTTGGACCACTGTTACATAATTTTTAATACCCCTACTCACCTCTCTAAAATGTAAAACAGTAACTAATTGACTAATCTGATGATGAGATAAAAATGCTCAGCTGGTATAACTATTTACAAAATTGCAAATGACTTCCAATTTAGGGGTCAAACACTATTCTGCACATCCAGCAGGAATAAGGTGACTCCATAAGATGAATCCCCAAAACCTAATGCAACAGTCAGGAGCACAAGGCCCACATAAACAAATCCCTACTGGGGATTCTTAGTCACTCCTGTCAACTTAATGTGATAGTAACTAATGCACTACATCTGTGCAATGTCGGGCTGCACCCTTCAGAATTCCCTTCACTTAAATAACATGAGATAGTAATGGGGCAACTCTAACCATGCTTAAATGGCAGATGTACAGAATAGTCATGTAAAAGGCTTTATAATAAAAACATATTAAAGTGTTTCTACCCTTATCAATGTTAACAACTAACTAAGAAATACAACAGACTGATATCCCTATTAGTCCAAACAGGAATCTACATTATGCATATATTAACATACACACGAAAAGTAGAGACAAAAAGTGCAAAAATGGTGAGGTGAGAATAAAGATAGAGAAAAAAAATAGTAGAATAATAAGATGGGACAAAGTACCCTGGATATTGATTGAATGAGTCATGAAAAATCTATCAAAGAGCCTGTAAATCATCATCAGCCTGGAGTCCAGGCTAGTTCTGAGTGTTCAGAGAGATAAAACCCTGAATATCCCCCACATGAACTCTGTACAGTTAGCCTGTAATTCATCACCAAGCCTGGGATCGGGGCTGGCTCTGGGTGTATAGAGAGATAAAGCCCTGACTATGGCCCACATGAGCTCTGTACAGTTAGTGCCTTGGGCGTTTAATGGAGCTGACTGGGGTAGAACGGCAGTGAGTGGTTGCTGCTGGCTCACCCATTTTTTGGGGGGAGGGACTCTAGCTTACTGCCTGTATAGCATCTAGTAGGAATACTAGGTGTTTGATTAGTAGAGCATGAGTCAATGAAAATGTGCTGCTACCATGTGATATGCAGATAGCAGAGGGAGTGTGAGGAGGCATGCATCCTGTGCCAGGCAGCAGTAGCTGTGCTTGGAAATATGCCACAAGAGAGAGGAGGTACTCAGCCAGAGGATGGGTAGGCCATTCCAGAGGGTCTGTGAGCAGGCCCATGGCCTAGCACCTGGCTTGTACCATTAAAGAATGAATGGGTCTTTTGGACTACCTGGATAGTAATGAATGGGCCATAAGGCTCTGTCTTAGTCTAGGATGTCTGGCTCTCACCACATGGAACAAATATCCAACTTGTGTGCAAGCAGAGAAGCTATCAGGCCAGGTATGGGGATAAAAAAGACTGAAATCCAAACCTTGACAGAAACCATTGAAAGAAATTACACTGACCTTCATGCCATTGTAATAGCCCCCTCTACTTTACTATGTTTTGGATCAGGCTGTTTAACTTGAGTAGATGGAACTGAAAGGTCATGGATATCCTTTTAGGCTGAGCTTACTTCCTTCCCTGATAGTACACATTTGGCTATCTTCTGCACTGAATCTGTGTCCTTAAATATAAGACACTCCTCATTAAACCACATTCACAGGGCATAACATAATGAACACTTGATTTTAGACCATTTCTATTTTGGGTGAAATATACTGGGTGAAGTTTTTTTCTTGGTTCTAACACTCCTCTGGAGTAATCAAGGTCAGAGGCATTTCTAGCTATGTTATAAAACAAGGGACCTGCCATCAGTACTACTTTCAAAGCAGCTTCTTTCTGTTGAAAAGCAAAGAACTTCACTCCCTTCGATGTAGGTGTCCCTTTTCGATTCTGTAGTTTTGGGTAACGGATTGATTCACTCTCAGAGCCCAAAGTAGGCCAAAGTCCTCTTTTAAAATAACTGGAAGCCAGTTTTGCAAAAACTAAATATATTTGTTCTATAATTTCTCTGGTACACCAGATACAATAAGTTTAGAACATATGTTCCTCTTTTCCAAATCATCAGTCTTAATGACTAATGTTTACAATTGTGTCAGTATAGAATCCATTAGCATTTCTGTTTTTTCTAAACATAAATCTTGCCCAGTCCCCAGTACTTTAACTTCTCCCAGGCTTTATTTCTGATGCAGTAACTATACAGATAATTGCTTATTCTGCTGGCAAGTTAACGCCTTGAATTATAACAGAAGTCACAATATTTCACTATTACTTGGCTTCCCTTCACCTGCAAATGCTCATGATATAGTTCTCCATTTTGCATCACCATCTTGCTTCCATCTTGTATACTTTGGGGCATTGTAACAGATGTTGTTCTTTACTTAGAAATAGTTCTATGGACTCTGCTACCAGAACATTATTTATACTCCTGGGCATGTAAATGCTTAGTGCAGTCCAGTGCAATCTGCACTAGCATGAACACAAGTTATTTTATCACTTTTAACTAAATGGGTTGTTAAGGGCCCCAGCAAAATACTACCAGCCACTCATGTCCAGGTCAAAAATCCTAGAGTATGAATACTCTTTAGATACTTTCATCTGTCTAGTGAATGCAAGTGAGCGTAACTGTTTTTCGATTTGTGTACTTCTGTTTCTTTTAAAGTATACCAATGAAAAGAATAGTGGTGAAAAATCCAAGGAAAATGTACAAAGATTCAAGCAATGAACATTTCTGAGCAGAAGCACTCATGCCCCGTAACTTCTGTCAACAGTACTGAACCATGCCTTAGCCTATCTCAAGAGATACAAAATTCAAGTTCTTTAAAGAGAACTAGACTAATATTTTGTTTTCAGTACTGAAACACCCCCTAACCTCTATAACCGTGCTGCTGAAGGAATTGATACCTTTTAAGAAGCAGGGCATTTAAGAACAAAAGCAAAAATAACAGAGTAAGTTAACTGCCCTCCAAGGCAAAACCTCAGCCTGCTGTATCAAGAATTGCTAAGCGAACTAGCAGTAGTAATGGAATTATACTGAATGTCCTGTTTGCAATGTAGTAGTGTTGACTTAGAAAGATAACAAAATAAATTGATTTTGATTTGTTAAACAGGTAAGCAAATTGATTATTTGTCGTCCCTTTTTAATCAGGAGAGTTTAGACTAGCTAGTTCAACTAATATGCTTTTTTGGGAGCTGAAGGGAAACTGGAGTTAACTAATGCAGATACATTGAGAACAAACAAAAGCCCATAGGGATAATGTACAGAGATCAAGACCAAACGCCTGGATACAGGAGCTATGAAGCAGAATCCTTAAACTCTGAGCCACATTGCTGACAATTTTATAGATATTCCGATGAATAACATAACACATATGCAGCTATATAACATCTGGCACTATTTTGTGACCTCTTCTCACTGCAGTATCGCAAAACCAACAAATTCTAAGCTGAAATCAGGGAGAATATAAAGGTTATCATCAAATTCAAGGATGCATCATGTGTGGACTGCAAATGTACAAGGAACTGCACTAACAGCAACTGGGGACATAAGCAGCATAGGGTATGACAACCACCGCAGAGACATAGCAGAAATGTAAGATGCATATGACAAAGGTTCAGTTAAATGGGGTGGCAAGATGCTGGAATGGTACCATATTCAAGTCTGAAATACTTCTTTCACTTACCCTGATTCATCATGCATGAAATGCTTTGATGAGGACAATTTCCAGATACACTTTAGGAAGAACTACTACAAAGAATTTGTTTATAGCGAGCAAACTAAGTAACTCCCCAAGGAAACAGACTCTAAACTGATTGACAATATGTGAGACTTGTTAAGATGCTTAAATCCAAATGTAGAAATTTTACACAAAGCATACAGTGCATGTCAGCTTCCATCATTATGGATGGATGGGGAGATTAGGAACCCTAAATAATTTCATTGAGTATATAATATCATGCTGCCCCTTTGCTGAAAATCACTGTAAACAACTGCTTTCAAAAGGGATACCTTACTTTTTTTACTAACTCAGCAGAAAACATTTTAAATTTGACTGAACTATATGACCCCTCCCCCAATGCTGACTAACTTAAGCAACTCAATAAATGCCAAGCACTTTCTATGTTTTATAAAGTACAACAATGTGCTGTTAGCCACAGATGAGTACTTTGCATCCACTGATTTAAACCACATACACCTTTGCATATACATATTTTTTAAATGACCCCTATTGCCCTAAATTGCCTGAAACGCTTTGCAGAAGTGTTTATGGTTTTGCCTTGAGGTGTATGAACCCTTAAGTAAAACATTCTAAGTTACTATGTAACATAACCATTAAAACAATTCCATGAAATGCTATCATTGGAAAGTCAATAACACAAGTGAAGGGACGATACAATTTGTTTTAGCAGATTCTGTCATCACACATGCTTAATCTTAATAGACTCCCAGCAGTTTCAAGATAAGATATCTGCATTATATACAGATAATGGATTTCCTTTTTGAAATGATCACTGCAGGTACAGTATATAAAGGTGAGCTGCAGTCAAAAGTGCTACTGGTCTGTCGATAGGGGACTGGATGCATGAGCACTGATTCGGGTACAGGTAAAATGAACTCATACCAAGCACTTATAAACCCTAGCACTAGACCCCCTATACTGTACAGAAGGACCAGGCTCTCTATTCGACCTTACCAGCCAGTCAGTAAAACAGTTCACTGTACCTATCCAGGCATGTCCAAAGGGCAGTTTCAGGTGTACTCTCCGGTCCAACTGGTGAATCTGGGCATTTTGAGGCAATGTTACAATTGCCTCATGTACACAGACAACCCTCTCCTTCTTCCACCAAACACTAATACATGCAACAGATGCAATTATACCACCAAACTGGAGGTTAAGCTCTCCCAACCTAAGACTGGACCAGGCAGTCAAGAGGAAAAGGGAATTACTTGCATCACACCACCAGTCTCACATAGACCTATGAAACCAGCACCGGCAAAAAGCACACATAAATACATGAAAACATACTCGGAGGTCTAAATAAAAATCTGCAGAAGCAACAGAGACCTCCAAAGCAGACATCCAAGCAACCTCCACCCCCCAACACAAACCATGAAACACATACTTCACAAAACCAGTATGTCATGCAATTACAGCCCTTAAGGCAAAATAACATACCCAACACACTAGTAATAGGTGACCCTATAGTCAGGCACACTGATGTCCCACTCACTAGGCTGAATAAGGAGAAAGTTACTGTTAGCTGCCTGTCGGGTGCTAGGATCCGCCACATAACACAAGCACTCAGGTCACTCCAGAATAAGTACAAATATGACTCTGTCATTGTCCATGTTGGTGTGAATGAACTGAGCCATACCTCCCTGGACTACATGAAAAGAGACATGGAGAAGCTCTCTGGTCACATAGCCCAGGCCAGTATGACCCTGACCCTGAGTAGCATCCTGCCCTCACTAAGAATGATACCATGGTATAGAGAAAAAACTATCAAGTTCAACAATTGGCTAAGTTTCTGGTGTCATTCAAAGGGGATCCAGTGTCTGTCAGCCTGGGATGACATGCACGACAAGCCACGCTGCTTCACTAGAGATGGCTTGCACCTGTCACCCTTAGGCTTTCGAATACCGGCCAAGGCTCTTGCCACCCCCATAGTGCCTTTTTTAGGCAAGGCTCAAAAGACAAACCCACCACTGTAAATAGCACAAGTAACAAAAAACTGAGGGTAATGCTACTCAATGCCAGAAGTCTAAACTTCAAAATACATGCACTCAAGGCACTCCTCAGTATGGAGAAAATTCATATATGTGCAGTAACAGAAACCTGGTTTAAGGCACACCAGCACTACCAGGCTACAACTCATACCATACATTTCGGCCACAAAACCCGGACTGAAATACAAAAGGCAGGGGAGTATCCATATTCATCAAGGATACCCACACCTCCAGGTTAGTGGCACAGCACGATGCTTCAGAGATCATCCACGTGCAACTAACAATGGGCAAAACTGCTATTCAAATTATAGCTTGCTACAGATCACACACCATGTCCCAGGACCCCCACTTTGCATTCCTGGAAACACTGGGAAACATAAAGGTCCTACCAAACACCCTGATATTGGGTGATTTCAGTTACCCAAACATTAACTGGGAGAACTACTCAAGTACAAACTCCCTTGCCCAACATTTCCTAGAATTTATAATCTCAAATGCCCTGGATCAACTGGTCAACACCCCCACCATAGGTGACAACATATTGGACCTGGTCATCACCAACATGGGTGACCAGTGTTCCACACCAGAGGTCAACCCCTCGCTGGTTTTATTTCTGACCATAAACTAATCACTCTGGACATCCACATTCCACCACCACCCCCGGTCAAAGAAACCACTGTGAAAAACTTTTCAAAAGCAAACTTCACGTTACTTAAGACCGAGGTGGGAGGTTTCAAAGCCCCCATGCTAAAGGATAACCCTGTCCAAGCTGCAAAATCCTTTACTAATGCACTCTACGGGCACATACAAGAATACACGGATCGTGCGATCCCAGACAAAACCAAGACTCACTCCTCCAAGAAAAGGAAATCAGTCTGGTGGATCCCTGCCATAAACAAGCTATACAATAGAAGGAGGAGACTAGTACAGAAAAGAGTAAAATCCCAAGAAGGGAAGACATCCCTGATCAGTATCAGCAAGAAACTACATTCCCTCATAAAATCATCCAAGGCTAGCTTCAAAAGAAAAATTGCCATGGACTCCAAAGATAACCACAAGGCATTCTTTAGCTATGTCAAAAATCTAAGTAGCAATTCTCAGATCTGCTCGGAGTTAGTGCAGAATGGCACAAAATACACTGAACCAACCGATATAGCCAACATCCTGGCAGACATGTTCAGTGCAAACTTCACCCCACTCTCACCCCCAAAAGGGCCCATAACTATACCAGAAGAATGTAGTGCCCCTGAAATCACAAACACTCAGGTTAAAACAGCCCTCTCCAAAGCCAAAAATACAGCATCAATGGGAACGGATGGTGTCCCAGGCTGCGTCCTACATGAACTCAAAGATGAACTAGCTCCTCACCTAAACACACTGTTTAAACTCAGCCTCTCCACAGGCTATGTGCCCACAGAGTGGTGCACAGCAACGGTTATTCCACTCCACAAAGGTGGAGCCACAACAGACCCCAGGAACTATCGCCCTATAAGCCTGACTAGCTTGGTCTGCAAAGCTATGGAGCGCATCATCATGGATCTCATTAACAGAGACATTGGAAACCTCCAAACACTGGACCCTACCCAGTTTGGCTTTGTTAAGGGCAGATCATGCCTCCTAAACCTGGTGTACTTCTTTGAGACAGTTACCAAGGCTATAGACGAGGGAAAGGTGGTCTACACAGCCTGCCTAGACCTTGCAAAGACCTTCAACACCATTCCCCACTCAGGTGTTATAGACAAGCTCACCAGCCTGAACATAAACCCCTACGTTACGAGATGGGTTGCCATCTGGCTCACAGACAGAACCCACATGGTAAGAGTTGCGGGAGCTAGGTCTGACTCTAAACCGGTTACAAGTGGCATTTCCCAGAGCTCAGTCCTAGGACCCCTCCTGTTCAGCATATACTTCTCAGAGGTACAGGCAAGCACAGGAGGACTATGGCTGACCAAATTCGCAGACGACTGCAAACTAGGGGCTATAATTGACTTTCCGGCTGACACAGACATCCTCCAAATGGGTCTCACTGAGACAGATACCTGATGTCAAAACCATAGCCTCAAGCTAAATGCCAAAAAGTGCATAGTCATCCCCTTTGGAAAAAAACATTTTACCCACAAACTACCACATAGGTAGTAGTCCCCTAAATACGGAAGACATAATACCGTCTAAGGTTGAAAGTTTATCTAAACCCCTGAGAATGAGCTTTAGGAGGAACAAGAATCTTAAAGAAATATATGAACAGAAGAAGACACAGATGATCAACGGAACTAGTATTAGACTAGGTATATTTAAATGTGGGAGATGCAGATGCAGACAATGCACATGTATAGCTGGTAAAAAAGAATTATATATTCCTGGCATTAAATATTTGTTGAAAGCTAAGAAATATGCCAGTTGCTACACCAAGGGGGTAGTTTATCTTGCCTATTGTACAGTATGCTGGGCATACTACATAGGCAAGACAGAAAAATGCCCCAGGCAATGAATATATGAACATATAAGGGGATGTCAACAAGAAGAATGAATACAATGCATTATATAGGCATAAATCAATTTGCCATCAAGGGGAATTTAAATTTTGGGTGCTGGAAGAAGTAACACAGAATGAGAGAGGGGGTGATTGGGAAACGAAACTAGAGTTTTGTGAGTTGATTTGGCAACTTAGGTTGGATGCGGTACACCATCCAGGTCTTAATGACCACCTATCCATAACCCCAATTCTCAAATTAAAAGCAGCAGACCCAAAAAGGGTAAAAACAATTCATTGAGTTATCACTTTATTCTATACTATTGATATATTTTTTATTTTAAATTATTTTATTTCATGTTGTGTGTGTATATATATTTTATAAATATAAAAATAATTATGTATCAAATCATATATTATCACAAGGTTATTATTGCAGTAAATGTGATTATTTTTATATTTTTATATATGTAGTATTTTTAGGAATGTGTATATATATATATATATATATATATATATATATATATATATATATATATATATATATAGGAAACCTGAACTTTAAATAACAATGATCAATTAACTAGTTTTGTATAACAGCCAATGAGCTCAGTTTCCTTGAAATGAGAGGTATATTTAAATGATTTTAAGTTTTTTGTATTGATTCTGATGAAGTCTCTGGTCATGAGATGAAAGTGCTTAATCCTTGAACCGCACCAATTTTTGAATAAACCTATGAAGCGAATTGCTGTGGATTGGAAATTTATTCTTTGAATTTAGTGTGGACAGCCTCTATTGGAAGACAGCCTGGTTTTGGTATAGTGGTGAACTGTTTTCCATTTGAAAAACAAAGCACCCACAAACTACCACATTGGTGGTAGCCCCCTAAATACAGAAGACATAATAAGAGATCCGGGGACCCAAGTAGATAGTAACCTCTCCTTTGATAATCACATTGCCAAAGTGGTTAGACAATCCTTCTATGTGGCCCACCTAATCACAAAAGGGTTTGCATCCAGATTGAAAGAGATCATTGGGCCCCTCTATGCATCACTCATCAAACCCATCATAGAGTACAATGCCCCATTTGGGATGTACCTTACAAGACACCTGCAACAACTGGAAAGACCACAGAAGTACCTCACCAAGAGGATCACTGGCCTCAAGCAGATGCCCTATGCAGCTCAACTGAAGAAACTCCAGCTGTACTCAGTTGCATACCGCCTACTCAGAGGTGATCTCTGCCTGACATACAAGGTCATGTCCAACCCAGAATTGATGGACATGTTCCACCTAAAGAAAACCATATCCCCTCGAGCCACACGCTCCAGGGATCTAAACCTCACCACAACAATAAATAGGACATGCTGGAGGGATAGAGTCCTGTCCCAGAGACTTGCCATGCTCTGGAACAAAATTCCAATCTGTATTAGGCAGAGCTCCTCGCTAACCCTCTTCAAGAGAAACCTTGACGAGTGGATGGGAAACAGAAAGTTTATCCCAGGGATCACTTCAATGGCTCTGCTGGACAGAGGCACAGGGAAATAATCTAAGGGTGTGGCGGAAGCCAACACATTCCAGCTAGGCTTATAAATGCCTTCGGGCAGATAGCCTAATACCTACTTATGAACCTCTGAACCTATAAACTGGCCTCTTCCAAAAAGCATCCAACTTTCACTTTCTTGACTCACCAACATCTGGAACAGTCAGAGAGTAGTCATCATAACCATAGATGTGGCCATCTTGTATCTCACTGGAGGTGCTGCTGACAAATGTGGATGGGAGTGGGGATGTTAGTGATGGGTGGGGGAATAAGGAGAAAGGGGATACCTTGATGGTGAATCTTGCTTCAAAATTCTGGAATCCTGATGCAGGTAACAATTTAAAAGAAGCAGACTGTTTAAATATAAACAGACATGCTATGACCTTTGAGACACGAGGAAATCAAGAAACTTCATATTCTTGTTCATTTCATTTCATCACACTTTGGCGAACCCTGTGTGGTGGCAGGACTGCAAAATGTTACTTTTATTGAGCATGCACTGATTGTCTTTGTGAGCTGCTTCGGTTGTTGTAGCTAGAAATGCCTTCTATTCTCACTGAAGAATCTTGGAAGGAAACTGACAGTTGGAATATCAGGGAGGAAAGCACATCTAAGTCAGTGTGATACTTCCGAAGTGGGATGTTAAGGACAACTGAGCGCTAGAGGGGAGCAAATGAAGTGAAAAAATGATAGCATATCTAAATCTTTCTATTAGGATAGGCTGCTGTCCAGAGGGAGAGAGAGAGAGGGATTCAAAAATCTGAATTAGTTCCTCCGGGTGACTATGGAGTAGGACAATGCTACATGAAGTGTAGACAGTGAAAAAATAAGGAAGGTTATATTGTGACCTCCATTGCTTAACTAGATTAAAAAACTAAGCTGTTGTTAAAAAGTCTGTGTTATGATGCAGTATAATTGTTGTACTATAATAAAAGAACATTACTGACAAACAATGTTATTAAATTGTAGTCATATCCAAAGTTACTTAGCCTATTGTATATATTATATACTATATATTATAGTTGGAGAAAGCATATGACAGGGTGCCTAGAGAAGAGTTGTGGTATTGTATGAGGAAGTCGGGAGTGGCAAAGAAGTATGTAAGAGTGGTACAGGACATGTACGAGGGTAGTGTGACAGTGGTGAGGACTGCAGTGGGAGTGACAGATCCGTTTAAGGTGGAGGTGGGATTACATCAAGGATCAGCTCTGAGTCCTTTCTTATTTGCAGTGGTGATGGACAGGTTGACAGATGAGATCAGACAGGAGGCCCCATGGACTATGATGTTTGCAGATGACATTGTGATCTGTAGTGAGAGTAGGAATGTTGAGGAGACTCTGGAGAGGTGGAGATATGCTCTAGAGAGCAGAGGAATGAAGGTCAGCAGGGCTAAGACAGAATATATGTGTGTAAATGAGAGGGAGGGTAGAGGAATGGTGAGGATGCAGAGAGTAGAGTTGGTAAAGGTGGATTAGTTTAAGTACTTGGGATCAACAGTTCAGAGTAATGGTGAATGTGGAAGAGAGGTGAAGAAGAGAGTGCAGGCAGGGTGGAATGGGTGGAGAAGAGTGTCAGGAGTGATTTGTGACAGACGGGTACCAGTAAGAGTGAAAGGGAAGGTCTACAAAAGGGTAGTGAGACCAGCTATGTTATATGGGTTGGAGACAGTGGCATTGACAAAAAGGCAGGAGTCAGAGCTGGATGTGAAAGAGTTAAAGATGTTAAGATTTGCACTCGGTGTGACTAGGATGCATAGGATTATGAATCAGTATATTAGAGGGTCAGCTCATGTTGGACAGTTTGGAGACAAAGCAAGAGAGACGAGATTGCGTTGGTTTGGACATGTGCTGAGGAGGGATGATGGGTATATTGGGAAAAAGATGCAAAGGATGGAGCTGCCAGGTAAGAGGAAAAGAGGAAGGCCTAAGATAAGGTTTATGGACGTGGTGAGAGAGGACATGCAGGTGGTTGGTGTGACAGAGCAAGATGCAGAGGATAGGAAGAAATGGAAAGAGATGATCCGCTGTGGCGACCCCTAACGGGAAAAGCCGAAAGATGATGATGATCCAAAGTTACTTAGCCCATGTATCCCCATTTCTTCTTTCGCTGCATGCAGCCTCACCTTGGTCTGAAATCATTAGCAAGCTTTTGCATTTCACTATGCCTCAGACCAGAACACATTCATGCGTCATGAGATATCTGCAAGGCCTTTGGGCCTTATTTCTTGATAGAAGGGAAAACAAGCTTATTCTAAAGTGTCTTGTGCCTTTAGATGCAGTAGAAAAAAAGATAACTCAAGAAATAACAAAAAAAAAAAAGAGGAGAAAAGGAAAACATAAACTTGTAGAGTCCTTCTCAGGGCTTTCATTGCCTTCAAAAGTTTCAAGGCCTACTCCTTAATAAGAGGCTTTGATTTTTGGGATGCTGGCTCCAGTCTTGATATTGGATCCATCCAGTCTGCTTTTATCAGGGGTTCCCTTTTCACAGCCATCTACCTCCTCTTCTGCTAAGTTGGAATCTGTACTGACAGGGATCTACACAGGGCTGTCAGGATCTGCATCAGCCTTCAGTTAGTACAAACTCAGGAAACAAATGGAGAAAGTGAAAAAAAATGCAACACTCACCTTCTCGATTTTCAACAAGTTGAACCACTCATATAAAGACACTGGAAATCATTCAGTAATAACATTTTGAGCATTCATCACTTGAACAGAGGTGATGATTAGAGCTCCCTTTATTAGCAGTTCCTCTTATGTTCTAAATCTCTGGCCATCAGGTTTCCTTTATCAGCTAGGAATATTGCACTAATAAGGCTGCTCTGTGTGTGTGTTGATTTGCTTCATCTGTTGGCTGAGCTGCTGTGTACCTGCATTCCTATCTAACACCATTGTGACCAGTCATGACCACTACTTCAATGACGTTTTACATCACATTTCTTCTTCTGCTTTTTTGCAGCTATTACAAGTTCTATAGTTGGTCTCCCCATGAACAGTTTGGACCTGTCTTCCTCTTTCAAGCTTCCATTTCTTGTCTGCTGCTGTTGCTGTGATTTGTCCTGTTTTTTGTTTAATCGCTTATCCTTTGTATACAATTATGTCTTCTCACCTCTGCTTTATTTTTTGCATGCTGATACCCCAGAACAGACTCGTTTATGTGTCCTTAGTTATTTTTCTCTTGTACCTCATCATTGTTCATCATTTAACTGACATCCCGCAAGAATTAACATGCTTACACACTGGTTCTACCACTTCTGTTAATCTCTGTTTCCATGGTATCCTGTAACTCCTCCTCTTTGTTTTATCAGTCTCTATTATTGGCTGTGCTTCCTAGTGGTGATAGCACTTAGTTGGCTAACCTCCTGTACAACTTCTGCCACTCCATCTGCTCCAAATATCTCTTCCCACCTCATGCCTATATTTTTTTCTTCAGGAAGCATAATTTTCCATGTGGATTAATTTATCTGCTTCCTTTCATGGTATGTATTTTACTGTACATCCTTTCTGCTGAAAAATGAGGACAGCAAGACATATCATACCTCACTGAATTCACCTTCATCTCTGCTCTCTCCTTATTTCAGCAGACTTTTTTTTTCATTTTGTTATTGGGTCAGGTGACACTTTAGAAAACAGTTTTTATTTTGGAGCCATATAAAAAGGTTCCCTCCTTTCCTCCTTGGTGATTGACAACCACAAGTTTGTTGCAGCACTGTGAATTTTGCACAATACTTAGCACAGCTGTCTCAAAATGACCCCTCCCAACCCACCTAATGATGCAGTGCATCCTATTTACACATCTAGGAGATAAGGTAGTTTCAGAACAGAAGATGAATTACAATTTCATGGAGATTATGTTTAATCTTAAATTCCCTTTCTGAAATGTGTTATCTAGATTACTATCTGTTGCTGCAGGTTATCCATTTTAATTATGTCCATCCAAACAAGCTGGATGCTTATTTCTGCTATTTTGCAGCTCATCATTCACCTGATGAAGGTCTTTCTGTGGAATTGTTATTTGTTTTTGATGTTATTCCAATTTAATTTTAATAGATACTGAGTTATTTTCTGATACCTCAGACACATTAGACAACATTTTTTCTCTTTTTTTCATTTATTCCTGGTGTCTGCTCTTCTCTGTTCTCCTCTGAATGAGTAGCCTGCAGGTTGTCCTTGTTGCTATTACTCTTTGGTTATTTTATGCAGATTAATAGCTTTTTTCTTGAGGATTATAAAGCAATACATATATTTGCTCTCAATGCTGCAGGAGTCCTGTCTGTGTGCGTGCGTGCGTGCGTGCGTGTGTGTGTGTGTGTGTGTGTGTGTGTGTGTGTGTGTGTGTGTGTGTGTGTCTGTGTCTCTGAAATCAATGTTAATCTGCAACTTTCTACTATTATACACTAATTCCAAGCATGAGGTATATCAGAGATATTTCCTTACTTTAATATGTGGTGATGATAATTAATAAACATAAATAAGAGAGGTACTGGGAAGCTGGTCCCTGTATCAAGGTGTGTGTGGGGGTAAAGTCCCCCTGCAAAAAGTTATTTAACAGAGTTAGAATGTGTTTTCAACTTACGTTGCATTACTAAAGTATCATAGTTTAAAGTTTGCATCTAACAGTGCTAAAGATCTGCTCTTTGAACGTATGTCATGCAATCATTTAGCCTAAGTCGATTATTAAAAAAGATGAAAAGCAGTAAATGTGGATAATTTATTGCTTGTCGTTATATGGTTTATGTCACACTAGTAGATCAATTCAAATGTCAGGGTAATGGACATAATTATATATGATGCATTTATATCTAAAATTTTAGGGCTTTGATTAAGAACTTTGGTCTGAAACATTAGTCTTAAATTGTAACTTGTGGATTCTGGTGTTCTTTTTTGGTTCTCTCGTTCATAATTTTTTGAGAAGTTTTTGTTTAGCTGTGACAGTTTTCAGAATATAAAACAACAATACTTTCCAAAAACTGTGAGAAATTAAAGCTCCAGGATGACTGAAGAAACTCAAACTTTAATCTGTATCCTATTCCATATACACTCTCACTTTACATGGTCGCACTGTAAAGCTCCTTAGCAGAGAAATATGCAGCCTATCTCTTTACTATTGCTAAACTTATTATTGTTTATCCAACTGTTAAGATTAAACAACTACAAAAAAATCTTTGTGTATACTGAGTGTGCATCTGATAGATAAGGGTAAGGGGGAGTTGCCAGAAAGTACATCATAATTGCTGTCATTCACTTCTGCTATGAAAGCATCTCAATATGACCAGAGTACCAATCGCTTATATTGCTTTTATATGGATTCTTACATCTCCGTCACTCTAATGATATTATAATAAATTCAGAGCTCATCTGCTTTTTTGTCCATTTTTTTATGTAAGGTTACTTCTTACAGATATAAACAATCATAATTGTAGTGCATTTGTACAACACTAATCCAAATGGATGACTGATATCAGTAAAGGAAGAAGAAATGTGACTGGTCTTATGCATTGTCAAGCTAGGTTACTGATTAGGGTGCAATTTGTACAAGGATATGATTAATGACTTGGCACCCCTGTTTGAAGCAGCCATGACTGGGGCTCCCTGTAAGTAAAGTGCTGGACAATTCTCAATTTTCAGTTATTCTGCTCAGTAATATCTATGGTCTAGACAAATACTCATTCTTTATTCATTGTTTCTTGTTTAGATCATGGAGGATCAGACTTGTACAAAACTTGGAAAATTTGAGCAAAAGTGTGGCTGAAATACGGAAAGAGTAGCAAAAGTCTATAGACAGCAACATCATGAGAGTGCAAGAGAAAGGCCTGGATTGCAGCAGTTAATTTTTTTAAGTCCTGGCAGGCAACCAAATACTATGTACTGAAAAAGGCTTTGCAGGACCAATGAGTATTTGTGTAGAAAAAGCTGGAATGCTTTATACTGTACCTGATTACTGTTTAATTGTGTGAAACAGAGTAAAATAAATTACTATGGCCATTATCTTTTTTTATTTTCTTAATGTCAGACATCAGCGGTCTACACACTCAAAAAAGTGACTGTAACTGCTGTGTATAGAAAGTCCCTGCTAGTGTTTTACAGGGTTAAATTGTATTTGTGTGATGGAAGAGACCACTTTGTTCTAGGCTGGTTATTTTGTGCTTGTGTGACACAATGAACTAAATTGCTCAGGCTACCTTTTATTTATTTAATTGTATTGTCATCAAATATCTGTGGTATATGCAGTAAGCACAATGAATATTGCATATGTGAATGGGAACTATCTGTGGTTATAAATTACTAACCATTCTCTCACACAAGTTACAAATGTATTATTCTGGCTTTACAGTACTGTTTGCTTGTGTGAAGCAAGTTGGAATCTTTCACTGTGTCTGTATTATTATATGAAACAGAATTGAAATAAATTATTGTGTCCATTTCTATTATAGTCAGACAACTGGGTGCACATAGTCAACAAAGTGATTATAAATGTAGGCTGTCTAGGATGAAAAGTGACTGAACTTGCAATTGGTTGCACCAGTTAAACGTTATATTTTGGCAGGACTTATGTAATGTGTGAAACAAGTAGGAACACTTTAGCTACTGTTTGTGTGACACAGAAGTTGGACTATATTATGTGAATATTATTGTTGTATCATGATCAGACATCTGAGAATTGTACAGTCAAGAAACTGGCTATAACTGTTGGGTGCAGCGGCTGTTTGTAAATGAAAGTCTACATGTTTTTTTTTAATCCAAGTTCTCTGTTTTTTTTTTTGTAACACCACAAAGACCTGCCATAGGTGAAAGTTATTTCTCAACTTTGTTTATAGGTAACTGTAAGACACTGAATTGAGCTGTTACCCCATGGCAAGAGGTTCTCTAATATGATTCCTGGCTGGGGTTTATTGTATCCAGAGACTGCATGTCCTCTCTCTCTATGTGTGTTTTCATTTACTTGAAGTACTCTGGCTTTCTCCCAAAGACATGTGGTAGGTGGATTTGCAATTCTCAATTTTTTATAGGTGTCTGTGTGTGAGTGTGTGTGTGTGTGTGTGTGTGTGTGTGTGTGTGTGTGTGTGTGTGTGTGTGTGTGTGTGTGTGTGTGTGTGTGTAAACATGTGATGCAGAAAAAAGGCCAGAAAATCCACTTATTTTCCTTACATGCCAAGCAACTTCTGTGAATTACCTTGGCTGCAAGTGAAGTCAATACAAAAGTCAGATGTAATTTGACAGAAGTGGATGTATGGATTGATGGATGGATGGATGGATGGATGAATGGATAGATGGATGGAACCATAAAGTATGAGACTATTTATATACTCGCTCGTGTGTGTGTGTGTGTGTGTGTGTGTGTGTGTGTGTGTGTGTGTGTGTGTGTGTGTGTGTGTGTGTGTGTGCGCATTGTATGATTTACCTGGATTGTCAGGGGGCCATGTCATTGTAGGTGTGGGTGTGTAAAAAATAGTGCATCTTCTGATAGATCTAGCTTGTCAGAGACAGTGCTAGTATATGTGAGCATGTTTATAAAAAATAACATTATCAGTTTTAACTGTGGATGCACACGATATTGGGAGCTCATACATAACTCTTCTGGATAGTAATAAAAAAGAACCATTATCAAGTAATTATTTTTCAAAAATAGAGCTTAAAGTGCATCACAGAACACCTAGACTCTCAGCTCACTTGATGGGCCCTGGTAGCCCCAACACCCTCACTTGTATACGATAAGTTTGACACACACTTAGTAAGGGGTCTCCATCCTCAACCTCTGACCTGAGCCCCATCTAGTTTAAAACTGTCCATGCTTAGAATTGTTCAGAATATTGCTATAGCTCATGTGGGCTGGAGACTGTGGTGTCATTATTTCTTTAATTTTCTTCAAATCAAACCTCAGAGATATGTGCAGAGTATTGCTTCAGTTTGTGTGGAGGACTGGGGATGGGGTGGCCATTATTTCTTCAACTTTCCACATAGCCAAATCTTGGAATTTTTCACAAAACATTGCTATAAATATTCTAAAAGTAATGTACTGACTAGGAGAAGCAAGTTGAAATACATTTCTGTGATAATTATTTTTTTTCACTTTCCTCACAATCAAACATCAGAAATTACTACTAATGACAATTTCTAGGCAGTATGGCTAACAAGGTAAATCATGTATATATGCCTGACTGCAGAAAATGGTATGTGTTACTGTAGCTTGTCTTGTTTTACTTTCATACCAGTCTGAGATCAGAGTTGGACACAGAAGGAAACTGCCCTTTAGAATTAGATTTGAAAAGGTATGCTTTTTATATGTAAGATAGTAACAACTTGAATTATATGATTGTGGCCATATCTTTTTTAACTTCCATCCCTCACTAGAACTAGAGGGGTGCATAAATTACCTTGTTTTTTTTTTTTGAGGTAGTAGGAAGTGTGTAAACGCTAATATTAGAGGTGGGCCAGTATCTGTGGAGTTAGAACTTAGAGAATTATGGTGGCAAGTATTGACTAATGCTTACACCTATCCCGGTTTAAATGAATACAGTTCCATTAAATGTATTTTGAAGCTTAAGGCCTTAAATAGACGTTAAATGACCAATTGTGTACTAGTTTTAATATTGTTATATGTTTTAATATACTTGTATATATTTATATGCTTTTATATGTTAATTAATGTAAGTTTTATTAAAGGTGAAATTAACTTTATGCAGAATGAAATATGTTCTTGTGATTACATTGTGATTTAATGGACAAAATCTTTTTAAATGTTTTACATGATATGATGTCATTGATGTGGAGGGTTATTTAAACTAAGTCAGTTAACAACTGTGTTTGTCTGAGGAAATTTGTGAATTTTTACATTCGAAAGCGCTTACAATAAATTGGATTATTTCTAGTCCGGTGAATGCCCTTTGCCTGTTTGTTTCTTTAAGTTATTTTGTTTGTTTTGTGAAATTCTATTTGTCAGCTTTGAGTATTAAGCCATGGATTCAACTTATTTATACCTTGAATGAAAATAAACCTTAATTTGTTTCTTTAGTTATGATTTTTGTTCACTTCATCATTGCAACAAATGGTAAAAAAATAAACTTTAAAGCGTACCACATTGCTTTGAGGACCACATAATTTCAGGGGCACAGTGGTCCACAATCCTGTGGCTTAGTCCAATTATTTCCTTCAAAGTTATTACAATATAGTTTTGGTTAGATAAAGCCAGTTTGAAAGATGGAGGAAAAACCTTAAGAGTAAGACAATGTGTGATAAAACAAGAAATAGGCAATCTAGATGGTATTGAGAGGACAGGATGGGGAGAACACTGTGGGGGGGGGGACACTGGAGATGTAGAGGGGAGTTAACATATATTTCACTGCCTTCAGTAACATATCAATGAGAAAGCTTGGAGTTTAATAAATGCAGTGATAAGATATATGTTGGTGAGAAGTGTTAGTAATGTTATAATAGAGACATTGATAATGCAGGCAAACAGTGATGGGACATAGGGGAGTTAATATTTACTGCAAAGTTGCAGATGACATGATAATGAGGTTATCAGGTTAAACAAGCTTTTATAACACCTCTAACACCTCTAATAATCAGACACATAATGTTAAGATATATTATTGGGGGTTTACAAACAAAAAAAAATACGATAATGACAGTTGAGAGAGGCAGGTGCATTCATAACTGAAACACTGATAATGGAAGAAAGCATATTTGATATTGTGCAGCAGTGCACCTAATCACCTCACTATATATTAAAGTTCACTTTATAGACCAGATCATGCAGCAGAGGATCCACACTGCCTTTAGGGCAGAAATAGTAATGCATCCTTATAGCAATATGGCACATGCTCCTCAGATCTTTCAAGTCAATTAATGCTACCTTACAGAGAAAGAAGATTAAGTGATAAATTAGAGGAAAGAAAAATGCTTCCACAGGAAAAACTGTCAGAAGCTTCAAATAAAAATTTGTGTTCATTAATACAACAGATTTTTGAAAAACTATATAGATCAAGAAACTTTGATATGTTTGGAAAAAGAAGCATCTGAGGAAGTGAGAAAATATAAACAACAAAATCTAGATATTTTTGAAAAGTGTAAAAAAGAAACATGGACATGGGAAAGAAAGAGAGAGAGATTTTATATGGTGCAATATGTATGCAAAGGAGAAAGCCAAATTAATCAATATAAAAAGACAGCCCCAAAGATATTCAAAGAGAAATATAGGCAAAGGCATCCAGATATGGAAAGGTGCACAATAAAAAGGATAATATTGCAAAGATGGAATGTAGAAAAGAAGATTAGTAAAGTAGAAGTTAAAAAAAATAGAAGTTGAAGTTATGGAGTGCCTGAGAAGTGAAGGATTTGATGTAGAAGGTCTAACACAGGGTACATCACAGCATGATGGAACGAGTCCCCAAAGTAAGGAGAAACAGGAAGATCAGGAGACATCCAAATAAGAAATATGGACATGGGAAAGAAAAAGAGATTTAATATGGTGTAATAATGCAAAGGAGAAAGCAAAACTAGCCAGTACAAAAAGAGCAGCACCAAAGATATTTGAAGAGAAATATAGGCAAAGGAATCTAGATATGGAAAACTTTACAATACAAAAATATAAGAAGACAAAGAGGAAAAGTAGAAAAGGAGATTAGTAATGAACAATTTAATGAAATGGAAATTGAAGTTGTGGAGCAGCTGCAAAGTGAAGGATTTAGTGTAGAAAATCTAATGCAGAAAGTGCCACAACAGGATAGAGCAATGGATATCCAAAATTAAGGAGAAACAAGTGGAACAGGAAGCAATTGGTCAGGTGCCATATCAAGATAGCTTGTAGCTTCCACAGGAAACCAGTATAAAAGCTCACCTGAAACTACACAGCAAGAGAAGAAACAGAAAACTGTGGAAACTCTGATGCAGTCAATATTGAGAAGTGATTGGCCAGTGAGTTCCCATATGACAGAGCAATGGAGGGCACAAAATGAAACTGAAGAGAAGGTGCTACAGGAAGATGCTATAGAATATTCTATAGAATACCAGCAGGAAATGAAAAACAAGGGATGTGCCCTTGGCTTGGAGGAAAATAAGTTAAGAAAAGAGTTGCTTGATTTAATAGAAACAGATAGATATATTAAGATCAATGAACTAAATAAACTGCAGAAGGTCAATAAAACACCAAAAGTTTGAAGTCTGATAAAACAAATGAACACAGTAATTAGGACTGTCTATATAGATCCATGCAATATAATAAAAGTAAATAGGATATATTGCTGTGCAACTAAGTTAATAACTGATAAAGTTCTACCACAAGAACACAGGGTAGAGAGGGAAAGGAAGGGGAGAAATCGAATACCATCATTGAAGTATCGAATAGAGAAAAATATAAACACTTAAGACAAGAAGTGTCACTGCGAGAAGGTTATATAAGAGGAAATAGATCAGTAAAAAATACTAAGAAAGATAGATGTGATAAAAGCAATGCACAGTATTAAAACAGACCAAGATCTATTATGCACTATTGGAAATAACAAACTAAAATTTTCAGCTCAGGAGGAAAAACTTAAAAGATACACAGATAAATATAAAGGAAAAATACAAAATAAGCAGTTTATTGACGACCCAAAAAAGTTTTATTGAGAATTGGGAAACAATGTAAAAGGAATTGAAAGACTGCCAAAAAAAGAAGAAATAGATACATTTTGGAGAAGTATCTATGAAGATCCTGTAGAATATAACAAAGATGCTATATGGATAAAAGTAAAAGAAAGAATAAGAAGTTTAAAGGTACAGGATATGAAATGGGATGAAGTAACAGCCAAAGAGATTGAAACAAAGTTAAGAAAAGCCTCTAATTGGAAAACCCCAGGCCCAGCTGCAGTACCTAACTTTTGGTTAAAAGTATTAACATCTTTGCACGAAGACTGAGCCATGAGGAAGAATTATTTATATGCGCACCCTGAACAGACACCAACCTGGTTAACAACAGAAAAAACAATTATACTACTTAAGAGTGAACCTGTAAGCTACCCTAAAATTATAGACCAATAACTTGCCTTTCCATGATGTATAAACTATACACAGGAATTGATGCTGACAGAGTTTATAGTCATTTAGAAGAAAACTCAACTATGGCAGTAGAACAAAAGGGCAATAGAAGAAAGTCATAAGGAACAAAGGATCATTTGTTGTTAAATAAAGTCATAGTGGAGAACTGTAAAAAGGGGAAGAATCTAAGTATGGCGTGGATTGACTACAAAAAAGCATATGATAGTATCCCACATTCATGGATAAAAGAGTGCTTAAAAATGTATAAGATACACCCTACACTGATTGACTACATTACAGTAACTATGAAACAGTGGCAGGCCACTTTGCAATTAAGCCATGATAAAGAACAAATTATTATCCCAGGGATAAAAATTCAAAGGGGGGTATTCCAGGGTGACTCTCTGTCACCGTTGTTATTCTGCCTTGCTCTTAACCCATTAAGCTGTTTACTTAACAGCTTAGGCCATGGCTATAATTTGGCTCCTAGAAAACAACAAAGTCTAAAGACTTCTCATCTTCTCTTTATCGATGATTTAAAACTATATAGCTCATTAGATGAAGAACTGAAAGCACAGCTGCAGGTTGTCTAAACTTTTTCAGATGATATAGGAATGTCATTTGGTCTCAATAAATGTGCAAAAGTGACCTTTAAAGCAGGGAAACTGCATCACCAGGAAAATATCAGTTTGGGACGAGAATGTGATATAAAAGAACTTGAGCAAGAGGGAATTTATAAATATTTGGGAACTGATGAAGGATCAGCAATAAAACATGAACAAATGCAAATAAAACTCAGTAAGGAATACCATAGAAGACTTAAATTAATCCTGAGAACAGCGTTGACATCTAGGAACATGATCCAACTATAAACCAATTTGGTCTTCCTGTCCTAACTTACAGTTTTGGAGTGACTGACTAACCCCAAAATGTGTTGGATAGATTAGATATTAAAACAAGAAGGATGCTTCATGCTCACCAAATGATCTATAAAAAATCAGCGTATACCAAGATTATATATTCCCCTTTCTGAAGGGGGAGTGAGCCTCCTTGAAATTGATTAACTGTATGGATCTGTAATCATGAGACTCCACACATATCTACTGACCTCAGAAGACCCAAACATAGTGAAAGTTTTGAAACATGAGGAGAATAAATCTAAGATGACTTCTCTGCTTAATCTAGCAGAAGCATATAGGTGTCAAGCAGGAATGGAAATCAAACCAGAAGTAGATAAAAATCAGGCAGCAACTGAATGTGCCTGTGATGGCCATGCCCTGGCCCAGCAATCAAAGAGCCTCAATCCTCACCACTAACACCAGAGAGGGCATCTCATATGACAGAAAAGAAAATTTCCCTTAAGTGCACACAGAAATCACAGTCAGTCTGGGGCTGGTTACTCCCTTGCTCTCCAGGTCCCCAATAAGACTCCCCCCTGGCACAGCTATAGGGTTCATATCTCAGTCTAGCTGGCATTCTAACCTCCAGCACCCTCTCTGTCCAACCAGTGCTTCGTGTCCCTGCCCAAGTAGCTGACACAAACACACTTTGAAATAAGTATTTATACAACTTCACAGACACTCCTGGGAAAGGCTGACACAGATTCTCCAGCTGTGCCCCTTTACCCAGACTATACGGTAGTAATCACTGCCAATGGTAGTTAATAATTATCAGCTACCCAAAGGCACTTAAAAGGCTGTTCAATTATTACTGTGCAATATTATTATCCAATAGTAGTGCAACATAAGCAATCTTAAGGTTTTGGAACAGCTTATTACAGGATCACTTATAAGCATGCAATGTGCTCTAGAGCTTAATAATCTCTGCATAAACCAGCCACAGTTAAGAGGTTTTAAAAATATTTAATAATAAATACTAAAAACACAAGACAATACTACTACACCACAGTGCTATTCAAGAGTTCAGAGATCACACAGAAACTTAAAATAAATCAGTAGTACAGTTCTGGCATAACAGAAAAACACTTAGTCTAACCTTTATAGTCCTAGCTATTTCTACAAGAAAACATACTTCTAAAATAACTTACTTAAGACACAGGCAGAGTGCTGATAAGTTGGATATCCAAGATCAAAATGCTTAATAATTTCTGGTTCTCACTGTTTAAATTGAAACTGCAGTTCTGCTAAAACATTACATCATTTATTTACACTTTCCTGGTTCCCAGGCCACACAGAAACTATATTTATATTCTTTTACACTTAGAGCAATAAAGGACATTCCACATATAAATTCTGGTCATTAACTTTAGCCTTAAAACAATAGGCAGGATGCTTACTCCAGACTCATCGACTCCAAATTCTAACATCAAAGGAATAGACATAAAGTAATTTTAATTTCAAAGGACATTTGAAATGCTTGGCTTAGTTTTCCTTACAATGAAAATCAGGAAAATCCCGCAAGTACGGCAGGTGCAAAGGCTCCAAAACGTCCAATGGCAAAGTCAAAAAGAAAGCCAGTATTCGTGTGGTAAAAAAGCATCAATTTAATGTGCAATAATACACATGAACTAGAAAACTAGTAGCACATAACAACAAAAACTCCTAGGTGCAGGGCAACAACCCAAAAACAATGCCAACATGGCATGCAGCCCCTCAATATGTCACCTGTAAGCATCCCCTGAACATATAAATCCGTATTATGGCCAGTTTCTTTGTAATGAGGCAAATGTGAACCTAAAGTGTGGCCCCTTCGAAACGAAAAAGAACATCTATCTTCCCAGCAACTTGCAAGTCTCTCACTCCCCATCAAAATATTCCAGTGTCTATTGATGGTCCGCATAAAGGCATTGGTATTTCTGCCAAATGTTGTCACAAATCTAATTGAGGAATTGTTCCCTGAAGATCTCCTCCAATATTCTAATAGATTGGATCTGTCCTGACTCATAGCCCAATTACATGCCCCCATAATGTTACCAGTTGGATAGCCCCTATCCCAAAAATGAAAAATCAGATCCTGTTTATGTTGATGATAGAACCAACAGCCATGTAACAAACTATTAAATAACAAAAACATAGGAACGGCAAGCCAACCAAAGTCCAAACTGCTGATTTAATAAAATGTAGTAAAATGAAGTGCTTTTCATTTGCTTGCAAAGCAGACTTAATCAGTTAACAGATATAGCTGGGTGTCAGGGCAGATTCTTCGGACATGGAGGAATTGAGATTTAGGTATATTCTATTTCATATGTTGTGGATGGAAACTACTAGCATGAAGGAGTGAATTGTACTGAGGAAATTTCCTATAGATTTGAGTGTCTAAAGTGTTGTCTGATTTCCGACTAACCAGGACATCCAAAAAGGTGATCTAAGTTTTACTGAAACTAACTTTAAACTCAATACCCCATTTGTTTTCGTTAAGATAGGTCACAAACTCCTCCAGGTAAATAGCATCCAAATTCCACATAAGCCAACAATCATCGAGGTAATGCCTCCAGATATCTATTTCATCAATATACAGATTGTAGCTAAAGTTGTTAATTAATTCCACTTCTAAAAAGGCCATGAAGAGATCTGCATATATGGATGCAAAAGAAGCACCCATAGCTGTTCCCTGTATCTGCAAAAAACATTGGTCCTGGAAGTAAAAAACATTCTTAGTTAACACGTGTTCCTCTAGACTAACTAAAAAGGTGTTGAACCCAGGTCTATATAATTCCAATACATCCAGCCAATGTTACAGGGCCATCAAACCAGCCCAATGTGGGATGTTGGTATAAAGGGACGTAACATCCAGGGTACACAAAAGCCAATCAGCTTCCAACTGAGAATCAGATATAATCCTCAAAAATTGTGTCATGTCCTGGATGCGTGACCTGACCAGGGCCTATAGTGGTTTCAAATAATAAGTCAAGTACTCTGAAAGAGGTTCTGTAAGGGAACCATTACCTGACACTATAGGTCTACCTGGTGGACAAACAAATTCCTTATGTATCTTAGGTAAAAGATAAAGATATTGTTTTTTAGGTGCCTGAACTGTAAGTTGTGTCAAGTCAGAATTGGTGATGATACCCTCTTCTTTGGCTTCCCTTAAAAAAGTATCAATGGCCAATTTGAACCCCTTAGTAGGATCCAGGGGCATCCATGTATAGTACCTGCCATCCTTAAGTTGCTTATGGGCCTCAGACTGGTAGCCCAATCTTGAACCACAACTGCCCCTCCTTTGTCTGCTTGTGAAATCGCAATATTACTATTGTTCTTAAGTTTATCAATACATTTCATCTCATTGCGGGAAATGTTATTGGAAAAGGAAAAATCATTATAGTTATTGAAATGGAGATCTTTGAGAACATTGTGTAAAAAGATAGAAACAGTAGGTGACATGGGAGGCATGAAAGAAGATCTTTTAAATCTAAAGCCCACAGATGTATTGGGTGCACTGTCTTCAAAAAATAATCTGAGATTCAACAATTTACAAAAATCCATGACATCTTTAGCAAAAGAATGTTCAGGGACAAAAAAATGGGCACAAAACTTAAACCTTTATTCAAAACCTTTATTTCTGTTTCAGATAGGACCACTGAAGATATATTAAGTACATTCATACAAGGAACTATTGTTGCTTCATCAGCCTGAGTAGTCTCTCTAGACTGCTTAGGGGATTTGTGTTTCCTCCCCCCTCTGTGAGTCATGGCCATAAAGAGTGTCCCAGATTACTTCTTTTTGGTAACTCAACTGTGTGGTATGCATCCACATCTGTATTGGAGGAGGATTATTCGCCAGAAGTGTAACTCGGGGTATCTCTATTCCTTTTCAAAATAGGTTTAGGTCTTTTTCTCTTGGACATTGGGGGTTTCCTATCAGAGAGATTAAACTTCACATTCCTGGGGTATTCAAAGGGTTTACCCCTTTCATAATCTGCAAGGTCCCTGCTAAACTTCTTCATTTTCTTGTCTTTTAGGGTATGCTCCAGGCCCAAAAGATCATTGCTTAACTGATTCAAACAAGATTTATAGCAAGATAGTGACTCAAAAACTGATAGCTCTGAACAAAGGGACTCAACTGTCTGTGTGTCTTGTTGGACTGTACATTCATAGTATGCTGCTAATGCATTAACAAAGCCCATAGAGGCCTGTTGCTGTATTCTTGTGCCCATTGTTCAGCTAATAAATCATCCACATTGTGAACTAATGGTTGCAATTTGACCCTCAGTCCCTTAGGGGTAATCTGCTTATGTTGATAAGCCTTGAAAAGTCTCAAGTGTCAAAAGTTAGTTCTAAGATGTTTCATGCATTTAGAAAGTTTAAGGAATGTCCCATTCCATAGACTGACTGGGTCAACCTCAATAGGACTCGAGCCCATAGGAACATTGCCTGGTCCTAATCAAAACACCTCCAAATTATCTCTATCCAATGATAGACTCTTAATAAGGGAGGCCAAATCCATGATTAATGAAAACCAAACAATAATAGAAATTGTCAACAAATAACAGTTGTCTGTCTCAAGGTTATATGAGGAGAAAAAATATAACAGTTGGGTGGCGCAGTGGTGCAGCGGTTAACGTTGTCGCCTCACAGCAAGTGGTTCTCTGGTTCAATTCTCGGCTGGGGTGCCTTCTGTGTGGAGTTTCCATGTTCTCCCTGTGTTCGTGTGGGTTTCCTCCCACATTCCAAAGACATGCATCTGGATTATTTCTCCCCGGGCCTCCGCTGAAAATAGGCTCTGTGGAACCTAGTTGGACTTTCCCGGTCAACAGATGTTAAATAAATAAATACATTGTCTGTCCCAAGGTTATATGTAGAGAAAAAATCTATGTATATGCAATCTAAGGCCCCTTCTGTCAGCCACCAAAGTTTGGATAAATTATGCAGTACACCACCTAAATCATATCAATAAATTTAGATCCACAATTAAACTAGTATTATACAAACTAAATTCCACAACCCAGCGTCACATCTACTAAAGCTAATAGTCTTCAAAAAGAAAAAAGACGAAAGAAAAAAACTTGTATGCTAAGAATGTTTGACTAGCAAACTTATATTGTAGAACCAGGGCCACATCTACAAATAGAGGTCTAATACCTGTGGGCATTATACCCATATAATGGTGTCCAAACGTGACTGACCTCTAAGATGTATATTGATACAGTGAATAGCCCTTGTGTACAAATAACCGACCTGTAACACAACCACAATGCTACATATCAGCCACCTTAATGTAAATCATTCGTATCAGCCACCTCAATAAAAATAGCCAATTTAAATGACAAACCAAGCCACTTCTAGTTCTGATACCATAATAGCCCTTGTGGTACAAACCAAAGCAACATATAAATCTATTGCTCATGTACACAATGCTATGTATCAAATCATCCAAAAAAATCAGCCAAGCAAGTGAACATCAAATAATATGTGGGACTAATATAAGTAGTGTGGTCCCGTCCAGCATATATAAAGCTGTATTGTCATGAGTAAGCCAAAAACAAATTAGCTCAAAGTACCGTGTCTCCGGGTGTGGAAAACACTCCCAGGGTATCCACCTACATAAAATAACCTGAAATGGCCAACAGATACCTAAAGATCTAGTATGTTCGCTAAGATGAAATGGCACTGATCAAACTGGAGCCAAATGTATGGAGGTCTCACCAACTAAATTGTAAGACCCCAGATAAATCAAATGTTATTGCCTACAATCAGTCAGCTAAGACCTTATTCAACACTAGTTATAAGAAAAACGGGAACAGACAAAACCCTAATCACATATATTGAAATATGTGAACACAGTGAAACCTGTGTATAGTGAAAATAATATCCTAATGCCTAAATGTGACCAACCATCTGTAGATGATATATAGGTCCCCTTATATTGGTCTTAAAAATTGGGATGCCAGTCTCCAGAAAACCAAAACCAACAATAATACAAATTAATATAGTAAGTCAATCAAAATGGATCTAGGAAATGTAACATCCGAGACCTAATTTACATTCCGTACTGCACATGTTGCAAAATGGCTCACAAATACTGTATCATTCAACATAGCAAAAGACAGATAACCAATACACTGGAAATATGATAGATCGAACGGATATTATAGTTACATCACTAGTGCCATATGTCCTTTTTGTCCATAGTTTGGCAATCTGGATTCAATAAAGTATCAAAATGGCAGAAGAATGCCCAGATGTCAACACACATTTCACAATGCACTGAAGACCAAAATGTTCAAAAATGATGATGCACACATAATGTCCCCAAAGATGACTGTTCGATACCTAGTCCAAAGCTCACAAGCTCTTAGATGTAGGAGTATCGATGTAGAAAGTTCACGACGCCCGAAGAATGTAAATACAATGAATGGAACCCCACAAAATGTCCAAAATAGTAGACAAGTGTTCCTAAAAAGGAAAAAATGTAGTCCAGAAAAAGATCACAAACATGCCAAACATCCCCAGTAAATTGGTGACAAAAATGTAGCCGAACCGGAAAATCACCAGCTCCAAAAAAATGTATCAACGATGTTGCTGGCCCGAAGCACTTGTAGCAAACTGCCTAGGTAGATGCCAGTATGTTCATCTGTCATGGTCTTGTTAACTCAGTATTCATAGCACTTCACTGAAGAAGGGAATCTGGCCAAAACCGGTTTGGATCAGGAGTTTTTGGGTTGTTACCCTGCATCTAGGAGTTTTTGTTGTTATGTGCTACTAGTTTTCTAGTTCATGTGTATTTTTGCACATTAAATTGATGTGTTTTTTTTTACCACATGAGGTGCTGTCTTTCTTTTTGACTTTGCCATTAGTTTTCCTTACAGCAGATGGCAATGTTGCCACAATCTTGAAGTTCACATTTTTACAGTGTTTTTTTTTTCATTTAAGAAACAAGCCTGTATTTTATATTTATATTTACAAATGCCAGAATTATGTAGCAAATTCTATTTGACTAAGCTGGCAGCCTTCACCCTTCTCTACCAGTCTTCACAGTGCCAAAAAACAAAAGAAAGAATATAAGGTAAAGAACCAGATGAGAAGCAAGAAATGTGGAAAATGCATAAATATAGTTGCAAGTACAGAAAACTTCTGGAAGAGCCTCATGTTGATCAGGAACAAATGCAGGAATGGTTAAGGAGAGGTGAATTCAAACCAAGAGATGAAAGGTTAATATTGGTGGGTAAGATTGTGGACTACATACACATTGGTTTACAAAGTGCATTGAACATGTGAGAGAAACAGACAAATGTAGGTTTTGTAAAACTGAATTTGAAACAGTCGCACACCTAGTTGCTGGTTGTGACACACTAATGGCAGAAGGATTGTATACTGAAAGGCATAATAATGTGGCAAGACTGTTGCACTGGGGATTGTGTAGACATTATGGTATTGAAGTGGCTGAAAAACACTGGAAACATGATCCACAAAGCATCATAGAAAATGATGAAGATTACATCACATGGGATCACCCATTACCAGCAGTTCAAAAGATAGATGCTAGAAAAACCAGATATAGTGGTCCAAGAAAAGAAAACAAAAGTAGCATTGCTCATTGAAATTGCCACACCCAGTAATTACAGTGTTCTGCATACAGAGAGACACAAAGTAAAAAAATATCAAGATCTGCAGGCAGAAATGAGAACAATGTGGAAGAAAGATACCCAGACAGTTCCAATAGTAGTAGGAGCAAAGGGTCTTAGAAAAAGAATCTGTGATCGTATTTAGATATGTTACCAGTCCATGCAAACTTGTATGATTTGCAGAAGGAGTCATTACTGGGTACATTGCGGGTGCTACAAAGAGCACTTCTGGCTGACATCAAAGATTGAAATAATACTAATTTCATAAACATTAATCATACTTTGACTTAGGAATGGGGTTCATTCCTGTCATGGTATTAGAAACCCAAAAGATTTGGAGAAATTAAGAAAAGAAAGACTCACCTGGAGATTCATTAACATGTTTGTACATCTTGCGCTAAGCCTACATGCTCCATTCATGTTAGCCTGAAGTTCAGCGGTACTCATTGAATATATAGGCTATTAAGCAAGCCTATATGGTCATCAGTACCTGTTTCTGTCCAGAACACCTGTTAGTAGCACAAACAGGTGCAAGGAGGCTTGAGAAAACAATACAAACAAAAAGCTGTGTATCCACACAACACGAGTTAAGTGAGCATGAGCAAACATCACAATACAAGGCAAGGGCAACTTGAATGTCATAATTAAGGCACAGGGGAAGCTAAAAGTGGAAATTGTATTTAGATATAATTAGATTAGTGCACAAACAGCAGTGATTAAATATGTTTTTCATTTATAAAAGTAATCCTGTTCACTTAGTGACACATTTACATAAACAAAAACTGAATGCTGACAAAGGATGTGATACGACACAAAGCTACAAAGTATAACAAATGGAAGTAAATGTGATATTTTTTATAAAATGCTGACATGAGATAACAGTTAGCAAGGACAGTAGCTACATTAAGAGATAGTCGCATATACTGCAGTTATTGCACATCAGTTGTGTAACCTGAAAGTTATCAGTTGTAACCAACAGTATGCTGTATTCCCCATTATCATGCATAAATGAATAAATAAGTAAATGAACCCTTCTGCTGTTGTTGTGTGCACTTCAGAAAAGGACATTCTTTTGCCATTTGTTGTCACTTGTAACCATAGAAATGGTATTGTAATGTAAGGCATGCTAGCTAAGCATGTGTTGCATATTAATGATGAATATAAACATTAGTATACACAGTTCTTTTTTTTCCTTTTTTTTTATTGATAATTTGTCAAATATTACATGAAATCAAAAACGAAAATGATATATATACAATTGTAAAACCTATAAACTTTAAAAACATTATATAACTATGTACATTGCTGTCTGTTAAGAAGAAAGCCATAAATAAGTTTAAGTTGTAACCTGAAGTATGATATATAACTTCATATATCTTTGTCCATTTTCTCAAATATTTCTAGTACTTTCATCCAAGAGTTGTATAAAGTTGTAAGTCTGGTAGTTCTGTTCTTTAGAGTAGATATTTCCATTTGTCCAACTGTTCTAACTAAATTTTTAAATTCATTAAATGTAGGAGGAGTCTCACTTTTCCAGTGAATGGTGATGATTTTGCAAGCTGCTGCCATTAAAGTTCATAAGATTTGAAAATCTTTTTTTGGCATACAATCCAGAACAGGAGAGTTGAATAAAATCATAGATTTTGTTAATTAATAATTATCATTAAAAACAGTCTGAAAAAAATAATATTATTCCAATACAAAGTAAGACACTTACATTCGTAAAAATATGTTGCCAGTCTGCTCTTATTTTAGTCTGACATCTCCAACATAGATCTTAACTTGCATACATCTTAGATAATTTATGTGGTGTATAAAAACTTCTATTCAAATATCTCCATGTGAATAACTGCAAGTTTATTGATAATGATGACTTCTTGGAGGATTTTAAGATAATCTTTTTCTCCTTTTCATTAGGGGGGTGATTATTTATCTGTGTATAATAATTCCAGTAGGTGTCTATTTGGTATATTTTTGTTGTTTTAATTATTTTGTAAATGTTAGATAGATATCCTGCACCTTGATAAGGTTGATTATTAATTATAATAATGTAATCAATAAATTTTGGGACAGTATGTCTAACTGTATCTTGCATTTGTCCAATTCTGTCTATAAGATATTGTCTTAGATTTTGCAAAAGTAGCCATGATTCATTATTTCTATGATATTTTCTGGTTATCTGATCTTTAATTAATATTGTCTCTTGTTCTACCAGCTGATGCCAGTAGCTTATTGAGCCTATCTTGAACATATTCATTTTCTGAATTTGGTATGTATCAAGGATAGTGGGTGTGAAGGCTATAGGAAAGATCAGAAAGAACCATTAATTAATATTTGGGACTTTGTTTATGAACGATTTAAATGTTGTTAGTGTGATGTTCATATATTTGAATGGCAGTTTATTATTTTTATTTTTGCCTTCTAGATAATCTTTTAACATCCAAACTAAAGGAAATGGTATTATAGTTAAATGATCTGAACTGTTGTTGTGACTAAGTTCAGTGTAGACCTGTTCGTGTAATTGTTTCCATATAGGTTTGTAGTGAGCATTTAACCATAAGGTTATATTTTTAACAAAGAGGACATAATATATATCTCAATATCAGGTAAATTAATTCCTCCATCTTCCCAGTTTGGTAAATGTTTATCTAAAGCAATTCGGGGTTTGTTTGGGAACCATAAAAAATGTAATATTAGTTTATTATATCACTAAGTGATATACTTGGGAGGTGGAAGTGAAAAACTTTGTATTAGATATAATACTTTAGGAAAAATAATTGATTTAATAAGGTATAATCTGTCTCCCATTGTAAACATATATTTGTTCCAGGTAGATATCGCTTGCTCTATTTTATCTACTGTTTTATTATAATTATATATAAGTGAGTCAGTTAAGTCTTCAAGTAGATCTATGCCTAAATATACTATTTTATTATCCTCTGCTATGTATTTGGAATATTTTTTGTTTATATGTTTATTTTTAGTATTACATGACATAATTTTTGTTTTGTTTTCATTGAACTGTAAATCTGAAATAGTTTGAAAATGATTTATTTCTTTAAACAAAGCCTGTAAAAATGCATTAGTGTCTGATAGGGTAAGAAGTATATCGTCTGCAAATACATGTAATTTAAGAGATGAAGTTTTGTTAGTGCAGATGCCTTTAATATTACTATTTGATCTTATCTGATTTGCAAATGGTTCTATAAGTAATGCAAATAATAGTGGTGATAGGGGACAGCCTTGTTTAGTTCCTTTTTTGATTGACATGGGACCAGATCTATATGAACCTAATTTAACATATGCTATGGAGTCTTTATATAGTGACTGAATAAGGGCGATAAAAGATGTAGGAAAATTATATTCTTTTAGGACTAGTGTAAGGAAATTCCAGTTAACAGAATCAAATGCTTTATTAATATCTAAGGATATTATATTTAGATCCAAGTCTGCTTGTTTACTATAATCTATCAATGACAAAATTATTTTAAGATTATCATATGTATTTCTTCCTTTGATAAATCCTGTCTGGTCATCATGTATTAGAATTCTGTCAGCATATATTGCCATGAACATTTTATAATCAATGTTTAATAAGGATATTGGTCTATATGACGAACATTGTTTCTCATCTTTGTCTGATTTAATTATTGGTGATATCAAAGAATATTTCCATGAAGGTGGTATAATTATATTTTGATTAACTATGGAGTATACTTTTAAGAGTAAAGATATAGCTTGATTAGGTGTTACTTTATACATTTCTGATATTATATTATCAGGGCCAGGTGCTTTATTTAATTTAAGCTTTTTAATCTGTGATTTTAGTTCTGTCATAGTAATTGGTTTACTTATAGTGTCAATTTGCTCCTGTGCTAATCTAGTAAGAATTTTATTTTTAAGATAATTTTTTATATCTTTGTCAGGTTTTTCATGAATGCTTGAAAGGTTATCATAGTTGTATTGTAATCTAAAGGCTTCTGATATACTATTTAGATCTGTGACTTTTTTCTTTGTATTAGGGATATATAATTCTTTTATTTGCTTAGATTTTATTATTATTTTTGTTCTATTAGCTAGTTGCCTCTGATGTGCTGGATTTGTTGAATAGGAATTTAATTTTATCTTTTCTATGTTAATCATTATCTTGTGATGTAAAATTTCTGCATATTTGTTGTTAATTTGTAGTAATTCTTGAATTAAATCTTTATTTCCTTCTTGAATTTCTAGTTTTAATTTATCGGCTTTCTTTTGTAATTCAAGCATGTCTTTATTCCATATTTTTCTTTTATTAATATGCCAGGATAGTACTTTTCCACATATATATGCTTTTAAGGAGTCCCAGATATATATTTCTGAAATGTTCTCTGTGGTATTTAGTTCAAGGAAAGTTTTTATTTCACCTTCAAAAAATTCTTTAAAGTCTGTTAATTTTGTAACATATGAAGGTATTCTTGTTATGGGATTATTATTTATATGCATAAGCTCCATTTCAAAAACCAGAGCATTATGATCTGATAATGGACAGTTTATTATTTTGACATTACTTATTTTTGTTACTAGATCATTGGATATGTATATCCTGTCAATTCTGGAACTAGTCTTATATCTATGTGAGTAAAAAGTGTAAATTAATGAGTCTGGGTCAGCAAATTCATTTATATCTTTTATGGAGATTGCGTCTGTAAACTTCAAAAGTGTCTTTGATATAGGTAACTTTCTTCTTCTACTTTTTGAATCTGTATCGTTGTCATCTATTATACAGTTGCAGTCTCCTGCCATTATTAGACCTTTAGTTAAATGTAATATTTCTTCAATATGATGTTTTACTGTTCCTACACCAAGTCCTGGTATCCAATATAGGTTAACTAAAGTGCATATTTTCCTATTTAACTCTATATTTACTAAGCAAAACATACCAGATGTGTCTTGATAAGTGTTAATTATTCTAGGAGAAATAATTGTATTATGCATTAATATGGCTACTCCTCTCTTCTTTTGTTTGTATTGAGAACTTACTAATACTGTGTAGTTATTAATATTGAGATTGTTTATATCTTTATCTAATAGATGCATCTCCTGAAGACATACTATTTGTGGATTGTGTAGATTTATGTATCTATATAGACTTCTCCTTTTGATATTATTATTTAATCCATTAACATTTATAGATAGATATTTCATGTGTTGGTTTATGATTTATTTGTATGACAGTTGATATACATAGATTTAACTCTTGGTTTGCATTATATGTATAATTTACACTATTGTTTACATAGAAGATCTGCTTATCTTCTGTAGACACCAAAACAGTATAAGAAAACAATGAAACTTCTAATTTAACTAATTCTAATTTAGTATACCTTTTCCTATCTCTATGAGGTAATATACCTCTTTGCATGAGTAACACAAGTACCCACACAAACCTTCTAAATCTGTGACTAATGTTTAAACTAATCTCTCTTAACCTCATGCTTAGTATGTCACTATTTACATATATTAACGAGTTAATATGATCAGCTAATAGACTATTATATGCAAATCCGTGTGAAAGCAATAATATTTATACATCAATAACCTGCTTATACTTGTTAAATCTTACTTGCAGAGTTTCTTATAATCAGAGTTACAAAAACAATTTTCCAATTACATTTAACAATATTTGTTTCATTTTAGTACAACAATTCACATATCAATCCAACATGACCCATTTGCTTTAATTCACATTACAAAGACTCCAATACCTTGTTAATTAGTTATTTTGGTTAAATTCTCATAATACCTATGTTCTTTTTAGATTGTAGTTTCATTATACTCGCAATTTGTTTAGGGTAATTTTCCACCTCTAGAGTCTCTATCATGTAGTATCAGTGCTATAAGAATATTATTTATTCTATAGTTGTGTGAATATTTCCCATTTTCTTCCTCACTCTTTATGAAATAATTAGATTTATTATTCTTTAACTTTTGAGAAAGTAGTTTTCCAAGTCATATTCCAGAACTCTTTACTAAAATTGTGTCGGCTTATATGACAATATATGTACATATATATAAATATATATACATAAACTTATATATAATAGTCTTTACATATTTTAAGATTCAAAATACTGAAGTAAAACATAGTGGAGAGATAGGTTCCCGACCCACAGACTGGCCGGACTCCAGAAAAGAACCCCGATGACTGGACGGGAGAGAGGAAAATTACCCTGGGGATCATAACGGTCACCCCGGCAAACAGGTGTCCAAGTAAGCAAGCATATGGAAAGAAATAGCCAGAGAACTGCAATGACTAGACTTATGCAAGCCCCAGGGTCGATATTCTCGTAGCAATCGATGAACCCACACAGCTATTCTAGTATTAGAAATTCTTAATATTAATGTATATAACTATATATAGAGTATTGCCTTTCTGTATATCTAACAATATTTAACTTTTTTCTAACAATAACTATGCGTAGGTTGCTATTTCTGTTAGTATATAAAGAACCTATTAGAAAATTTGTTTGGTGTCTGTTTACTAAATCTAATCATATTTTATTTTATTTAGTTTAGGTGTGTTAAATGTTTAGTAATAATCAGTAACACTAAAGGGTCGACATGTAGCTTTGTAATTCAGGTGCACTAGCACTTTAAATATTGCTCGTTTTGGGATTTACTTCCTTGTCCTGTAATGCTGCAATTACGTTTTATTCAAAGGATGTTATATGCAAGCATGAAGTGCTCGCAATGAGAAATAAGATATTTGGGTGTTGCTTGTGTGTGTATTTAAGGCTACTGTCTCGTGGACAGGGCAGGAAAAGTAGTGAAGATTTTTCTTGATTTTCAAGGCATCGCTCATGGTAATATTTATTTTTGCATATATTTATCTGATTTATATGCAAGACATGCCTATGTTATATGTGAGACATACTACATGACACCTGCTAGTAAAACAAACAGCACCAAATGCTTTACTTCTTATAAAAGATTCAATATGACATTCTAGTAGTGTAGAATAATTTACTGTAATAGCATGCAAGGGTTTAAACTCTTAACTAACTATAACCATCCAGCACAACTCAATCATCTTCTATATACAGATTATTTTCCTTCTTCTAGTCGAAGAGTTTCAAGATGTGCTTGTTTTGAGATTTACTTCCTTGCCTAATCATATTACATTTACATATTATTTAAAGGGCATCATAGACAATCACAAAGTGGTTACAGTGAAAATTACAACCTTTATATATTACTTGTATGTATATTTGAGATTGCTGTCTCGTGAACAGAGCAGGAAAAGTAGTGAAGATTTTTCTTTTCTTTCAAAGTATCGCTCGTGAAAATATTTTTCTACTGCATAGCTACAACACAGTTCAAACATCTTCAATAAACACAACATCATCCCCCTTTCCAGTAAGGAAGCTTTGTGTATATATATATATATATATATATATATATATATATATATATATATATATGTTAAAAACACAATAAGAGTCCATGAGGTGTACTGGGAAGCTACGACATCATAATCCATACAACCAGACATGTGCACACACCCAAGCTGTCTTTCTATCTCAGTAAAGCAAATCATTACGACAGCATTAATGGATTAAGTACTTTAACTATGCAACTCATTTAACATAAATATATAATTTTTCAAAAAATACATTTGTCCCGCTCCCCTCCCTGCCCCGATCGGAAAACTTAGATTAGACATATTATATGAATGATGCATTCAAAGATTTTATAACAAATTACTAGAATAGTTAAATATATGGTGAAATGGTTATATCTGGTTAAACCAGATATTCATTTGCATATATCTTGAACATATTGTTATATACATTTTGTTTGTTGATGACTAAATCAGAGACGTAGAGAAAGAAAAACATTGTTATCAAGTTTCAAAATATGTTTTGATAGACCTAAATGATAATGTTAATTTATCCAGTTTATATTTATTCTAGAATTTAAGTGAGATAAAATAAATAGAAACTGTACCTGATATATTACTGTGATTAATGAGTGGAAGATTTCTTGTTAGTTTTTGTGACAATGTTTAAAGTTTTGTGGTACATGTAACATATAAGTTATTTGTCCTTTAGTTTTTTTTTCTTCTGTTCAACAGTCTTCCAGTTGTTTGCTTCTGCATTTCTTTTTGGTGTACTATTTGTCCAATCCATAGATTCTTCCTGTGTTAAAATGTTGTTTTTAGTAAGATATTTTATTGCTGAATCCACTGTTTCAAATATTTTTATTCCCACTGGAAGGAATATACAAAGTCTTGCTGGAAACAAAAGATGGGTCTTCAGTTATTTCTTTTTCAGGATTTTTATTATTGGCATGAATTCTTTTCTTTTGAAAACCACTTTTGTACAGTAATCATTGTCAAATCTAATTAACGCATCATTATATTTAATGGGTGAGTTCATCCAAGCATTTTTGAGGATGAGTTCCTTGTCTTGTGTGGAGAAAAGTTTAACAATTATTGATCTTGGTTTATTTTTGATTAAAGATGCATTTTCTGAAGTTGACAATGACCTGTGTGCATGTTCTATTCCAAAAGAAAGGGCTTCCAGTAATTTTAATACATTTGGGATCCAGGTAGTAAGAAAGTTTATTATATTATCCCCTTCTGCTTTTTCTGGGAGTCCATATATTCGGATATTATTTCTTCTCATTCTGTTTTCCATGTCATCTATTTTCTCCAGAAGATGTGTATTTTGTTGCAGTAAAAATTCAGTTTGTTGTTCTTCTTGCAGGAGTCTGGAATCAATGTCATTTAAGGACTGTTCAATGACAGATATTTGACCTTTCTGTTGTGTGAACATTTCCTGAAGTTGTTCAAGTTGTTGAGTACATTTTTCTTTAAAAGAGTCCAGTTTATTATCCATCTTATCTATTTTAGTTGTCAACTCCTGAATATTTAAAATAAGTGAATGTAGATCCTTTTTGAATGTTGGGTCCTTAGGTGGATTCTTGAGATGGCTCATTCTGAGTAGCTGATGCTGCTGTTGATTTTCTAGTAATTAATTTGACAGGAACTTTCCAATGAAAGTTGATAAAAATTGTTCTGATGATGTCTCTGGGTATTAGAAAGTGGTTAGTAGCGAAAATATCTTCTTATTGTTGTTTTTTTCTCAAAATTCCTGTCAGAAATATTATTGAGGAAAGAGAGCTGTGAGAAAGGGCTGTTACCAGGTCACCATCTTGGCCACGCCCCCAGTATACACAGTTCTAAAGCCTAAATGTACATTTGCCACTTTACATATTCTGTGGCATGGCCAGTAATATTTCTGTTACTCACATGATAATATTGAGACTGCCTAGCTCCACCTGTGTGGCAGGTCAATGGAAGCATTCTGTCATTGTAATGTATACTTAGGGACTGATCAAAGATGATTAATGACATTTACATGACTGATGTTATAACAATGGTAGGGGACCACCAGATTGGCTTCCTTTTTTGGGGGGAGAGCATCTTGGTTCTGTTGGGTATGGCTAGTTCCATGCATTTTTGTACAGTGCATTGGTGTATGATTCGGTAGTCATGCAGCTATTTTTCATTGGCATGGGTGCTGTGAAGTTAGCTACCTCTGTTTTCAGGAGTCCAAAGTCATCTTTGGAGATGTTTTTCAAGGTGGTTACCTTTGGGGGGGTGAGATGTGGATTTCCATGGTGATTAGTTTATGGTCGGATCTGACCAGGGAGGGATTGACTATTGGTGAAGAGAACAGGTCACTTATGTTAGTAATAATCAGGTCAAGGATGTTGCTTCCTCTAGTGGGAGACAGAATGAGCTGGTCCAGGGCATTGAAATTGATGAATTCCAGGAAGCATTGGGCCAGTGTATTGGTGCTTGAGTAGTTTTCCCAGTTGATGGAGGTGTAGTTGAAGTCTCCTAGTATGAGAGTGTTGGGTTGGCACTTCTGCCCAGACTATAAGGTAGTTATTATTCCCACCAGTCACACCTTATCAGCTACTTTAAGGCCCTTAACAATGAGTGTCCAATCTTACTGTGTAATATTAATATTAACACAATTGGCAGTTTGCCAACAGCAATGCTATTAGGAGTGACACACACAGTGTCACCAAATAAATATGTGAGTACTCTCAAAACTTAAATATCTCTACAGAGATCAGCCACAATGAAAGGTCTAAATATATGTAATAATAAAAAATAAAAGAACAAGACAATACTAAATATATATATATATATATATATATATATGTGTTCACAGTAACATCAGAGTTCAAAACCACAGGAGATATTTAAAACAATATTGCAGGACAGTCTAAAATAAAGAAAATTATCTAAACTAAGCTTCACTATATTCCTAAATTAATCTTTGAGAATTACTATAATATAAGAACTTACCAACAGAGCAAGGTAGATGTGGTGAATGGATGTTCTAGTTGTTGTCAGGTCCAAGACAGAATACAAAATGCTCTGTCTCACCTAAAAGACTTCTCAAATTAATATCTCAAATATTACTGCTGGGATAGTTTGCAGAATGACATCATTTCTTGTCATCTGACTTCTAATCCCCAGGCCAAAACAACCATTGATGAAGCTGGCAGTATTTAGTATCTACCTGTAAAAATATACAGGCAAGGGCTTCTCCTCAGCTCTCTGACAGATGCTGGAATCATAAAACAGTTGCATTACTTCATGCTTTCAATACTAGTAATTAATTCACCATAAAGACAGTACAGAAAGTTTCCTAGTACAGACATTGTGTCTCTTGCTGCCTTGAAAATTGAAAGATATCCTCTTTTATGGCCTAGCCATAAAGTGATTTAATTTCAGTTACTTTTCTGAAGTTAACCTCCTATATTCCCGTTTGCATTGTTAACATATATACATATAAACAGTACAACAGTGCATGTACATTTCTGTCCTCTTGCAGTAGAGCACACTTTGGCTACATTTCAGGCAGCATTCTACAAATACCCTTTTCAACACACATGTATGTACTAGCAGTTTGATATACACATGATATACAGTTCTAATATAGTTGCAACCCAAGCATGTATATAAATCATGTTGAGATTCACAAATGACATATAATTATTTACAAAATTCCAGCTAGCTGGGCTGGCAGCATCTCCTTTCATCATACTTCTTCCTCCCCCTCAAAGACTCAAGCTAGTTTTTCAAGTGACCCTTGAGAGATGTTACTTGAGAGGGATGAGCCTAACTGGAAACACATAACTCCATTCCCTGTCATAAGAGTCCAGCTGCCTTGGCATTGCTGGCCCCAGTACATTGCTGCTCTGTCCTATCCTATGCCTGGAACCCTATGCTCCACCATAGTAACCTGGAATTTTGCTGTCTGGCTCTATGTAGCCATAGATCCCCCTCAGACTCCTCCTGCCTTCTACAGAAAATACTTAGCACCAGGCCCTCTCTATCATGGTAAGGTTTCATGGTATTAACGTGGTACTGTTTGTGTCCCTGCCTCCTGCCTACCAAGTAGTTAACATCACTGACCTTCCTTAACACTTTGAAGGGTCCCTCCCAAGCTGCCTATGTCTTGTTTTGTCTGACAGGAATGAGAACCATAACCTGCTGCCCCACAGTATACTCTCTAGCTTGAGCATTCCTGTAATACCAGACCTTTTTCTACTGTTGGGATTCTGCCAGGTTCTCCCTGACCAACCCATGAGTTTCCTGAGCCTTGTCCTGAGGTTTAGGACATATGCCACAACAAACTCCTTATGGGATTTACACTCACCCTCCCACTTATTGTGAATCAAATCTAGAGGTCCCTCACCCTATGCCAATACAGCAACTCAAAGGGTGAAAAACCTGTGGATTCCTTGGGCACTTCTCTGTAAACAAACAACAGATGGGGCAGATATATATCCCACTAGTTCTTAAACTGGTCTGCAAATGTCCGTAGTATGGTCTTTAGTGTAGAGATTAACCTCTCCACCAGACCATTAGTCTGGGGATGGTACAGGGTTGTCTTTAGATGCTTCACCCCAAAGTGCTTCCACAGACAAGCCAGCAGCTCTGACATGAAATTGGCACCTCTGTCAGTCAGTATTTCTTTTGGGAACCTACCTTGGTGAAAATGTCTAACTAAGCATTTGCAACCTTTTCTGCCTCAACAGAGGACAGAGCCACTGCCTCGGGGTATCTGGTAGCATTATCTACTACCACTAGGATATACTTCTTCCCTGCGGAACTTGGGGAAATCAGAAGCCCCACAATATCCATAGCTACTCTCTGAAATGGCTCCTCAATCACAGGCAAAGGCATCAAATGAGCTTTGACTTTGTCTCCTGCCTTGCCTACTTTTTGGCACTGCTCTCAGGTCGTGCAGTACCCTGTTACATCCCTGGAAACCTCAGACCAATAAAAGATATGCATAATATGTCTCTTGGCATGTTTTATGCCATTATGACTTGCAAAGGGAATGTCATGGGCTATGGCTAGAAGTGCCAGACAGTAGGCTCTGGGCACTACCAAGTGCTGTGTTACCTCACCCTCTAGCCCTCCCTTAGGCATCCACTCTCTATGCAGTAACCCTTTATCCCAGTATACATATTCCCCTTTTCCTTGAGATTCAGGCACATCCCTGGCTACCTCCCTCAAGCCTTGTAATGTAGGGTGTGAGAGCTGAGTCTGTTTCAACTCCCTCTTTGTAACCCTTCCCAGCTCCCCTTCCACAGGAAGTCTGGTATCCTTTGATAGCAGTACTTCACTGTCAGCCTGGGTACTGCCCTTGCAGTCACTCTGCCCAACGGAACATCAATACCCACCAGCAGCTGTAGCTCACCTTTAGTCTCACTGATACAGGGTAGCTCCCTCCCTGTAGTAACCACTTCACCAGTTCTGGCTTCAAGTGTGTGGTCTATCTGGGTCCCCTTTAAGCTACCAGACCCACATGCTTGTCTCTAAGCCAGACTGTATGTAACTACCTGCACACAAGGTACTGCATTATCAAACTCATTCCCTATCAGGACATCTGCAGGGATATCCTCAACCACACCTACTTGGTTGTTTCTTTTTCCACTGTCCCAGTCAAGGTGAATGCCAGCCAATGTTATTTGGAATATGGGGTCCCTCCTAAAGCTCTGACTGGAATAGACTGCCCAAGCAAGTAGTGCTGATCCTTAACCCTTGCAGGCTTCACAATGGTTAGGTCAGAGGCTGCATCTTTCTTAGCAGTGGCCTGTTTCCCATCTACTAAGATAGGATATAACCTCTTGTAGTAGTTTGGTACCCTTGTTGTCTCCCAACAACTTACTGTTGGCATTCTGTCAATCCTACTTACTGGTTCCTCTATCTTTTGTTCCCCACCTTGCCTATGTGGACATCTGTATGCTCCATGGCCCCACTGTTACATTTAAAACATTTAACCCTTTATCCTGGCTGTGAACCTGAAATAGTGGTTTCCCCTTTTACTGGTGGAGTCTTTTGAAGGTTTAGGCTGCCTACCATGGGTTCCCATAGACCCTGTGCAGCACTAGGTATCCCTTTCCTCTGCAGTGATGCCCTGCTTACTAGTTATATGTCTCCCTTTTTCCCCAACTCATCTGCAGTATTGCATTCTCTATCTGACAAACATATTTGCATGTCCTCAGGCAAAGTGCTAAGGGCTTGTTCCCCTCATCCAAAGGTCTGCCAGCCCTTCAAAAGTGGTGATCTGACACCCACTCACCCACCTATGAAAATAAGTGCTTCGTTCAGCAATACTTTCACAAACACTTTCATCTGCCTTGCGTAAATGATCCCAAAGCTTTTTCCTGTAAGCTTTAGGTGTTAACTTAAAACATTCCAAGCCAAGTCCTCCAACACTCTCTCTGTCAAACCAGTCCTTTGTGTCCCTACCCAAGTAGCTGACACACACACTCTTGGAGATTTGTTACACACACACACACACATACACACACACACACACACACACACACACACACACACACACACACACACACACACAAACACACACACACACACACACACACACACACACACACACACACACACACACACACACACATACACACACACCTGGGAAAGGCAGGCACAGGTTTACTAGCTATGCCCCCTTCTGCCCAGACTATAAGGTAGTTATTACTGCCACCAGTCACACCTTATCAGCTACTTTAAGGCCTTTAACAAAGGGTGTCCAATCTTACTGTGTAATATTAATATTAACACAAATGGTAGTTCGACAAAGATCAAGGCTAAGAGTGGCCCACACAGTGTCACCAAATAAATATGCAAGTACTCTCAAAACTTAAATATCTCTACACAGATCAGCCACAATGAAAGGTTTAAATATATTTAATAATAAAAAATAAAAGAACAAGACAATACTAAATATATATATATATATATATATATATATATATATATATATATATATATTCACAGTGACATCAGAGTTCAAAATCACAGGAAATAATTAAAACAACATTGCAGGACAGTCTCAAATAAATAAAGAAAACTAAACTAAGCTTCACTATATTCCTGACTGAATCTAAGGGAATTACTGTAATCTAAGAACTTGCTAATAGAGCAAGGCAGATATGGTGAATGGATCTTCTAGTTGCTGTCAGGTCCTAGACAAAATACAGAATGCTCTGTCTCGCTAAGAGTCTTCTCAAATTCATATCTCAAATATTTCTGCTGGGATAGCTTGCAGAATGACATCATTTCTTGTCATCTGACTTCTAATACCCAATTCAAAACAACCATTGATGAAGCTAGCAGTATTTAGTATCTACTTGTAAAAATATACAGACAAAGGCTTCTCCTCAAATCTCTGGCAGATGCTGAAAGTCATTAAACAATTGCATTCCTTCATTCTTTTAGTACTAGTAATTAATTCATCATAAAAACAATACAGAAAGTTTCCTAGTACAGACATTGTGTATGTTGCTGCCTTGAGAACTGAAAGATATAATATTTTATGGCCTAGCCATAAAGTAATTTAATTTTAGTTATTTTTCTGAAGTTAACCTCCTGTACTCCAGTTTCCACTGTTAAAATATATACATTTAAACAGTTACAATAGTGCATGTACATTTCTGTTCTCTTCCAGCACACTGTGTCTACATTTCAAACAGCATTCTGCAAATACCCTTTACAACACATGCGTCTATACAAGCAGTTTGATATACACATGACATGCAGTTCTAATATAGTTGAAACACAAGCATCTTATATAAATCATGTTGAAATTCACAAATGACATCTAATTATTTGCAAAATTCCAGCTAGCTGGGCTGGCAGTATCCCCTTTCATGACACCTCCTACCAACTGATTTACCATCATTTTCTTCTTGTTCTTATCCTTTCTCAGTTTTTCCCTTCTCCCCTTCTTCACTTGTTAGTGTTGCATATCTGTTTTTACCTTCCATTGTAATACTTTTTCTTTGTAAAACATTTTTAACCTCATTCCTATCATCCTTCCTGTATCCGTTACATGTTCTTCACTTTTCTGAATTATTCTCTTCTTCTAACCTTTCTTTTTCTAGTACAGAACAGTCAAACCAAAAACACCCAAATTAATTACATTTTCTACACTTAAGACTTACAGTTTTAGTGCTATGTCCCTGTTTCCCACACTGGCCACATCTTCTTTTATTATAGTCTTGCACCAAGTACCCATCACCCATTTCCCCTTCACAATTATGACATTTGAAATATGCTGCATTTTCCATCACACACATCCAGTGTCAAACTTGCCTTCCACCGCCTTCCACCCTGTCTAAACATTTCTTTCATCATATGTTTTTTAATCTAGTGGTCCTCATTACAAGCATACAGAAATAATTCTTTAACTCAAGTTCCTCTGTGTCTGATGTTCTGAACTGCATCTTTAATTTCTTCCTTAACAGCAGTCTCAAGTTTTGAAAAATAAACTCTTTTCATGGTGCCAGGTAACTCTTTCTCCATTTTATTCAAAACATTTTCAAGTAAATTAAAAGTTTCAAAAGTAACCTTACAAAAATCTTTTATTCATAAGTATATTATAAGTAAGGACTAGGGGAGCTGCCCTTTGGGGTCATGTGAAGCCTAGCCGATTTCCCAAAGGTGAGCATTAAACACTGTACTTGATATCTATGAGATAAATACCTTGACCATTATGCCATCTCCCAACTTTTGCTTATGCCCTGTACATTAATCCCAAAAGTAAAATAATGCTGTCCATAACCTCATACCAGTTAATAGTGTCACTTCTCTTTTTTTAATTCTTATTGACATTTTTGTCTTCTGGTTTGTCTGTCTTTGCAACAACCATCATCCTCTTTCGGCTTTTAACAAAGCATCTTTCTTTCTTTTGTTTACCTTTTCCACATATGAATAATTTTTCTTACTACTCACAACAGCACTCTGTTTCAGGGACATGTTTTAAAACCAGCTACTCCACTGGTCAAGCATAGCCCCAAGCATCTGGCAATTCTTGATTCTTCTGGCAGCACCCCTTCTGTTACCTCTCAGTGCATGATTCAGCTACCTTCCTAATCAGCATTCAGCTCACCTCAATCCATAATTTCCATCAATACAGTTGTTTCCAGACCTCCTTCCTCCAACTCTCATATGTTCATTGGTTCATAGGTGTTTACTAGGCTAATGACCACAAGTGCCTTTTTAAGCCTAGCCATGTATCCCAAATCTCTGACAAGTTGTGATACCCTTGATAGGTGCAAGCAGCGGTTTGGGAGAAAAAAGTTTTACAAGCAGGGACCTGGGAGATGAACCATTTGCAGGTTGCCTGTCTCCATTAGAGACATAGGTGCCAAACCAGGGATACATTTCCTGTTCCCCATCCAATTGTCCAAGTTGCACTTGAATTGGGTTAGGGAGGAACTCTGCTTAACATGGATGTGGATCCCGTTCCATAGATGGGGGTAGCCTCTGGGATACATACCTGTCTCTCCTGCAGGCCCTATTTATATCACAGGCAAGGTTTAAGTCTTTAGAATTGGTAATTCTGGTTCTGTTTGTTTTGTGGATATGAAGGAAGGCCATCAGAGTGTGGTCTGACAATGCTCTCTATGCCAGGCAAAGATCTCCCCTCAAAAGCCTATAGGAGACAGAATAGAGGCATATGGCTTTGAGATGGTCTGCATAGGACATTTTACTTATGTCTTGTACTCTTATAGTGAGGAACCTCTGTGGATGTCCCGATTGTTAGATATGCCTGATTAGGTACATACCAAAGGGGGCATTGTACTCAATGATAGGTTCATAGTACTAGGCTATCTGCCAGAAGGCATTTATAAGCCTAGCCAGAATGGGTTGGCTTTGAGATGGTCTGCATAGGACATTTTACTTACGTCTTGTACTTTTATAGTGAGGAACTTCTGTGGATGTTCCAATTGTTAGATATGCCTGATTAGGTATATACCAAAGGGGGCATTGTACTCAATGATAGGTTCATAGTACTAGGCTATCTACCCGAAGGCATGTATAAGCCTAGCCAGAATGTATTGGCTTTCACCACCCCCTTAGATTAGTTCCCTGTGCCTCTGTCCAGCAGAGCCACTGAAGTGATCCCCGGGGTAAACCTTCTGTTTCCCATCCACTCGTCAAGGTTTCTATTGAAGAGTGTTAGTGAGGAGCTCTGCCTAATGTGGATTGGAATCTTGTTCCAAAGCATGGGAAGTCTCTGGGACAGGAATCTATCCCTCCAGCACGTCCTATTTATTGTTGTGGTGAGGTTTAGATCCCTAGAGTGTGTGGCTCGAGGGGATATGGTTTTCTTTAGGTGGAGCATGTCCATCAATTCTGGGTTGGACATGGCCTTATATGTCAGGCAGAGATCACCTCTGAGTAGGCGGTATGCAACCAAGTACAGCTGGAGTTTCTTCAGTCAAGCTGCATAGGCCATCTGTTTGAAGCCAGTGATCCTCTTGGTGAGGTACTTCTGTGGTCTTTTCAGCTGTTGCAGACGTCTTGTAAGGTACATCCCAAATGGGGCGTTGTACTCTATGATGGGTCTGATGAGTGATGAGTAGAGGGGCACAATGACCTCTTTTGATCTGGATGCAAACCCTTTTGTGATTAAGTGGGCCATATAGAAGGATTTTCTAACCACTTTTGCCAAGTGATTATCAAAGGAGAGATTACTATCTACTTGGGTCCCCAGATCCCTTATTATGTCTTCCGTATTTAGGGGACTACTATCTATGTGGTAGTTTGTGGGTACTTTGTTTTTTCCAAAGGGAATGACTATACACTTTTTGGCATTTAGCTTGAGGCCATGATTTTGACACCAGGTATCCGTCTCAGTGAGATCCTTTTGGAGGATGTCTGTGTCAGCTGGAGAGTCAATTATAGCCCCTAGTTTGCAGTCGTCTGCAAACTTGGTCAGCCATAGTCCTCCTGTGCTTGCCTGTACCTCTGAGAAGTATATGCCAAACAAGAGGGGTCCTAGGACTGAGCCCTGGGGAACGCCACTTGTAACCGGTTTAGAGTCGGACCTAGCTCTCACAACTCTCACCATGTGGGTTCTGTCCATGAGCCGGTTGGCAACCCATCTTGTGACATAGAGGTTTATGTTCAGGCTGGTGAGCTTGTCTATAATACCAGAATGGGGAATAGTGTTGTAGGCCTTTGTGAGGTCTAGGTAGGCTGTGTGTACCACCTTTCCCTCGTCTATATCCTTGGTAACTGTCTCAAAGAAGTAAAGAAGTCCACCAGGTTTAGGAGGCATGATCTTCCCTTAAAAAAGCCAAACTGGGTAGGGTCCAGTGTTTGGAGGTTCCCAATGTCTCTGTTAATGAGTTCCATGATGATGCGCTGCATAGCCTTGCAGACCTAGCTAGTCAGGCTTATACAGCAATAGTTCCTGGGGTCTGTTGTGGCTCCACCTTTGTGGAGCAGAATAACCATTACTGTGCAGCACTCTATGGGTATGTAGCCTGTGGAGAGGCTGAGTTTGAACAGTGTGTTTAGGTGAGGGGTTAGTTTGTCTTTGAGCTCGTTTGGAGAGGGCTGTTTTAACCTGAGTGTCTATGACTTCAGGGGCTCTACATTCTTCTGGTATGGGTATGGGCCCTTTTGGGGGTGAGAGGGGGGTGAAGTTTGCACTGACCCTGTCTGCCAGGATGTTGGCGATATCGGTCGGTTCAGTGTATTTTGTGCCATTCTGCACTAACTCCAAGCAAATCTGAGCAATGCCACTTAGATTCTTGACATAGCTAAAGAATGCCTTGTGGTTATCTTTGAAGTGCTTGGCAATTTTTCTTTCGAAGCTCACCTTGGATGATTTTATGAGGGATCATAGTTTCTTGCTGATACTGATCAGGGATGTCTTCCCTTCTTGGGATTTTACTCTTTTCTGTTCTAGTTTCCTCCTTCTATTGTATAGTTTGTTTATGGCAGGGGTCCACCAGACTGGTTTCCTTTTTTTGGAGGAGTGAGTCTTGGTTTTGCTTGGGATAGCATGATCCATGCATTCTTGTAGGTGCCCGTAGAATGCATTAGTAAAGGATTTTGCAGCTTGGACAGTGTTATCCTTTAGCATGGGGGCTTTGAAACTTTTCACCTCGGTCTTAAGTTTTTCATGGTAGTTTCCTTTTCCAGGGGTGGGGGCGGAATGTGGATATCCAAAGTGATTTGTTTATGGTCAGATCTAACCAATGAGGGGTTGACCTCTGGTGTGGAACACCAGTCGCCCATGTTGGTGATGACCAGGTCCAATATGTTGCAACCTCTGGTGGGAATGTTCACCCATTGATCCAGGGTGTTTGAGTTTATAAATTCTAGGAAATGTTGGGCAAGGGAGTTAGTAGTTGAATAGTTCTCCCAGTTAATGTTTGGGTAATTGAAATCATCCAATATTAGGGTGTTTGGTAGGACCTTTATGTTTCCCAGTGTTTCCAGAAAGACAGAATGGGGGTCCTGGGACATGGTAGGTGATCTGTAGCAAGCTACAATTTCAGTTGCAGTTTTGCCCATTGTTAGTTGCACGTGGATGATCTCTGAAGCATCGTGCTGTGCCACTAACCTGGAAGTGTGGGTATCCTTGATGAATATGGATACGCCCCCGCCTTTTGTATTTCGGTCCAGGATCTGTGACCGAAATGTATGGTATGAGTTGTAGCCTGGTAGTGCTGGGGTGCTCTCTGGAGCCTTAAACCAGGTTTCTGTTACTGCACATATATCGATTTTCTCCATACTGAGGAGTGCCTCGAGTGCATGCATTTTGAGGTTTAGACTTCTGGCATTGAGTAGCATTACCCTCAGTTTTTTGTTACTTGTGCTATTTACGACGGTGGCTTTGCCTTTTGAGCCTTACCTAAAAAAGGCACTATGGGGGTGGCAAGAGCCTTGGCCAGTATTTGAAAGCCTAAGGGTGACAGATGCAAGCCATCTCTAGTGAAGCAGTGTGGCTTGTCGAGCATGTCATCCCAGGTGGACAGACACTGGATCCCCTTTGAATGACATCAGAAACTTAGCCAATTGTTGAAATTGATATTTTTTTCTTTATACCATGGTATCATTCTTGGTGAGGGAAAGATGCAGGATTAGGGTCATACCAGCCTGGGCTATGTGATCAGAGAGCTCTTCCATGTCTCTTTTCATTTAGTCCAGGGAGGTACAGCTCAGGTCATTCACACCAACATGGACAATGACAGAGTCATATTTGTACTTGTTCTGGAGTGACCTGAGTGCTTGTGTTATGTGGCAGATCCTGGCACCCTACAGGCAGCTAACAGTAACCTTCTCCTTATTCAGCCTAGTGAGTGGGACGTCAGTGTGCCTGACTAAAAAGTCACCTATTACTAGTATGTTGGGTATGTTATTTTGCCTTAAGGGCTGTGATTGTGTGGCACACTGCTTTTGTGAGGTATGTGTTTCATGATTTGTGTTTGGGGATGGAGGTTGCTTGGATGTCTGCTTTGAGGTCTCTGTTGCTTTTGCAGATTTTTATTTAGAGCCTCGAAGTATGTTTTCATGTATTTATGTGTGTTTTTTGTCGGTGTTGGTTTGATGGGTCTATGTGAGGCTGGTGGTGTGATGCAAGTATTTCCCTTCTCCTCTTGACTGTCTGATCCAGTCTTGGGTTGAGAGAACTTAGCCTCCAGTTTGGCTGTATAATTGCATCTCTCGCATGTATTAGTGTTTGGTGGTAGGAGGAGAGGGTTGTCTGTGTACATGAGGCAGTTGTTAACATTGCCTCAAAATGCCCAGATTCACCAGTTGGACTGGAGAGTACATCTGAAACTGCCCTTTGGACATGCCTGGATAGGTACAGTGAACTGTTTTACTGAATGGCTGGTAAGGTCGAATAGAGAGTCTCGTCCTTCTGTACAGTATAGGGGAGTCTAGTGCTAGGGTTTATAAGTGCTTGCTATGAGTTTTTGAGCAAATGCCAGGCTGAGAAATGAATGGCTTGAGTGCTTAAGTTGAAAGTTTGTCTAGTTCCAAGGGAAAAATTGAAGAGGAGACTTTGTGGAGCCGGGAATAGTTATACCCTAGCTAACTGGCGCTGCCCGGCACACAAGGGCAAATGCAGTTTTTATAGCAGGGAAATGAAAGAGATAGAAATTACCCCAAAATGGCCAATAACCTACTAATTTTTGGGCTGGAACCACTCCTCCAGGGACAGATAGGCTGTTCAAAGCTCCCCTCTCTCACAGGTGAACAGAGAAACTTCCTTCGATCCAAGTAAGGTATGGGCAAACACAAAGATTTGTAACACTGAATTCAGCACTAACCTGAAAACTGGACTATACTAGCTTAGAAAGGTGGGGAACAAGCATATATATATTTTTTTTTTTCAGAAAATAAAGCAGATACAATCAAAAAAACACTTTAAATGCACAGAAAAGGATAATTATTGTTCTATATCTCAGATCAGAGTTGTAGTCAAAACAATAGAAAATGAACAAACTGATTTAAACTAGTTACCCAATTAACCAGAAAAAAAGGTCAAACCTGAGCCCCTGTTCCAGCAGTCTTCAATCAGACAAGTTCTAACTGCACACTCCTGCCACTAGGGTGCAGGGAAACCTTCTCCAAAAAAAGATGGCCTGGATGAGTGCTCAAGTTATACAAACAAAGCTAGATTCAGCAGGCCTGAATCTGGTCTATGCTACAGCAACAAGGCACACCAATTTCAGAAAGAAACAGTTCCAATAAGCAGGCACAATAAGCCTGTGACCAGAAATTCTCAGCGCAGAAGGGCAGAATCCAGCCTCTTCTCCCACAAGAGTGCAGACCACAAACCTTCTTAATGTAGAATAACTGGCCTGAAGCCCAAGTGCTTAAACCAGTACTAATACACTTTCTGAATAGCAGACACTGAGCCTTCAATCAGCAATTCCCAGCTGAGAAGCATGTAAGCTACCTGTCCTGACACAACAATGCAGACCACAAACCTTCTTAATGTAAAACAACCGGTATGAAGCCCAAGTGCTTAAACCAAAAGACTTAGAATAACAGTTACAATTTAATCAGGCTACTACCAAGCAGTAATAAATGCAGCAGAATAAATAAAATTGAGTACTTTTAAGAAGAGGCAAAATTAAAATAAAGTAGGAGGAAACACAAATACAGTAAACGCAGATTAATAAAGTGCAATTTTTTTTTGTTAGTAAAGTGCAAGGAGAGAGGAAGAAAGAACCTAAGTGGGTTGGCCTTCTCAAATCTTCTCTCTGTATTAAGTGGAGTGAACACTAGACTCAGGATATGATCTCACTGTACTCGGTTAAGTGAGCAAATGAGATGGACCCAGGAGGAGTGCTCAAATACAGACTTACAGGAGGGGCGGGCAATTCCAGCGCCACTAACACTAACACCAAGACAAGAACAGTGAGGTTGGGTAGGGAACTAAATACACTGGAACAATGACTTCCTTGGACTTAGACGTCATACTTTTGTTTTTATGTAGCCAAAATAGAATGATTTCCTCACTACTGTAGACACATGATGGTCAAAGTCTAGAGTACTATCTATGTGTGTGTCTAAGTCCTTGACTGCTGGGTCAACTCAAAGGGGTGTGTTGTCAATATGATAGTTACCAGAAATGGATAACTTCCCAAAGGGTACTATTATGCATTTCATAGCATTTAGTTTTAGTCCATGGCTCCGATATCAGTTGTTTGTCTGTGTTAGCCCCTCCTGGAGAATATTTGTGTCAGTGTGGGATTCAGTGACAGCTCCTAATTTGCAATCATCTGCAAATTTAGTCAGCCCAAGACCACTGACATTGGCCTTGACTTCAGAGAAGTAAATGCCAAAAAGGAGCGGTACAAGGACTGATCCCTGAGAGACTCCACTTGTGGCTGACCTCTTTGTAGAGGTGGACTCCCCAATTCTAACTTCCTGGGTCCTGTCTGTGAGCCAGTTGGCTGTCCACTGGGTGACATACAAGTTTGTACCTAACTTCTTGACATTGTTAACAACACCCGAGTGGGGTATTGTGTCAACTGCCTTGGCCAGGTCAAGGTAGGCAGTGTGAATCATTTTTACCCCTTGACAATTGTCCGCCAGGCTGAGTAGGCATGATCTGCCCTTGATGAAACCAAACTGGGTTGGGGCCAGTGTCTGGAGGATTACTATATCTGTATTGATCATTTCCATGATAATTCTTTTCATGGCTTTACATATAAGACTAGTGAGAGTTATGGGTCTGTAGTTTCCAGGATCTGTAGATGGCCCATCTTTGTGCAGAGGGATGACTGTTGCTGTTCTCCATTCATAAGGCATGAAGTCTGTTTGTAGGCTACAGTTAGTAATTTCAGAGGCCCTGATAAGTCATGTTTCATGCTATTTAGAAGGTATCCTGGGATATTGTCTGGGCCCATTGATGCAGTGTTCTTGGTCTTAGATAGAGCATTAAGGACCTGTTCCCTAGTGATAGTAGGGGAGTTATATTTGATGGTATTTCTTGAAGGAAGGTTTAGGGGAGAAAGGGGTAAAGTGGAAGCTGAATTTATCATCCAGAAGGTTTTCTATATCTTCTGGCTCAGTATAAGTGGCTCCATTTTCAATGAGCTCTGCACACAATTGTGTATTGCCTTTGAGGTTGGGGACATAGCTAAGTAATGCTTTGTGGTTGTCCTTGGCCTGGGAGGCCAAACGTACCTTAAATTCGAGTTCAGTATACTTTATTTGTCCTCTGAGTTGTTTTTTTAGTTTGATGAAAGTGCTTTTATCCTGCTTGGTGCTGCACCTCCTAATTTTTGCCATGATTTTCTTCCTTCTGTTATAAAGCCTATTAATTTTTTGATTCCACCAGGGTAGCTTGTTTTTTCAGTTAGTTCTGTACTTCTTCCTGATGGGTTCAGCTGCCTCAATGCAGCTATTAACATGCTTGTACGTGGTTTCTGTGAACAGTTCTGTATAAGCAGCAGTGTTCTTAGGGTTTATGAGGGGTTGAAATTTTGCCAGTTTCTCACTTAATAGCAGGAGGTTAGCCTTAGAGTAGTCCCTGAATATTCCAGGTTTAGCTGGGGGGTCCAGGATTTATTTTTACTTCAAAGGAGACCATTTTGTGGTCTGACCTTACCAGGGAAGACATTACAGTAGGGGGTGTGCAGCACTCTCCCACATTAGTGAGGACCAGATCCAGTATGGTTGCATCCCCTGGTTGGTGTTTTAACTATCTGGTCCAGGGAGTTTGTATTTACAAAATCCAGGAATCTCTACGCCTGTACGTTTGATGTCATATAGGATTCCCGGTTAATAGTGGGGTAATTAAAGTCACCCATGAATATGATATTGGGTTGCATGGTTAGTGTTTCTAATACATGTCAATACATGATATGGGTCTCCTGGGTCATAGAGGGGGACCTATAGCTTGCAAGGAAGTGGTATTGGATTTTGCCTATGGTGATTTGAACATGGAGCAGCTCAAGTACATTGTCCTGTTTGACCAGCATTGAAGTATATTTATTTTTAATGTAAATAGAGACACCTCCTCCTTTAGTGACACCTCCACCTTTAGTCCGTGCCTGTGTAGTAGCTGGTCTAAATGGGTAGAAGGCATTATAACCTTGCACTGTTGGTATGCTCTCCACGGCTTTAAAGCCATGTCTCAGTGACCACACAGACATCAGCATTCTCTAGGGTGAAGAGAGCTTCTAGGGAGTGAAGTTTTTTGTTTAGACTCCTAGCATTGAGCAGTAATACCTTTAGATTTTCTTGGTTTTGATTTTCTATGTCAGAAGAACTTTCAGTTTGGCATTGCCTAAAAAAGGAACTATGGGGAAGAAAATGTTTTAGCTAATATTCAAAAGCCTAGAGGCGAAAGGTGCAGACCATCCCTGGCAAAGCAGCATGATCTGTTGACCATCTTCTTCCATGCTGACAAATATTGCACCCCCTTAGAATGACCCCAGAAGCTAAGCCAATTATTAAAATCAATCATCTTTTGTCTGTATTGTGGCATCATCCATGGAGAGGGTAAAATGCTGCTGAATGCTAGGCTCATACCAGTCTGAGGCACATATTCCAAGAGTTCCATGGTTTCTCTCTTCATATAATCTAGGGAGCTAAGTCTCAAGCCATTTCCTCCCACATGGACCATGACTGAGTTATATTGGTACTTATGGTCCAATGACCTGAGTGTGTGTATAATGTGTTGGATCCTAGCCCCTGATAAGCAACTGACCATGACTTTCTCCTTACCAACAACAATCTCCCCTTTTATAGAACCTATTTACAATAATTCAGTATTCTGCATTACTCCTTGTCTAATATCTCCTTTCCTCTTCCACCTTGGAATTCTCCAAGCACTTATGTCAGCCCTCTTGCACCATTTAGTACTCAAAAGGAGTAGGGAATGTTCCCTGGTACTCTAATCAAATTTCTTTTAGTAAGTATGAATACCACCTCAGGTCTCCCCTGAAAAGAGGATACTGGCCTAGTGGGAATATCCTGGCCAACAGAATAAGTAGGTAAATGAATAACATTTATTTAATTTTTGAAAAGTATAACTCATCTGGTTTGGAGAGTCTTCCTACCCTGATATATAACGATTAAAAATGTGTTGGTGCTCCTGTTACTACTTGGTTAATTTATGGTACTACACCCAGGGCCAGTATTTTTTTTTTAACAATTTAACAATTTCTGGTAGCCTTACACTTCTCTCTTCTGTTGTGTTTATTAGTACATTACCATGAAATCCAAGGCAGATTTGATTGCTGGATATAATGCAATGAATAGCACTGTCTGGAATAAATATTCCCCAGGATTCATGAAGCTTGCGCCAGGTGCAGGTGTAGCGTCTGTGTTCTAACACCAAATATGGCCACCGTACGATTCAGGTTAAGAGCTGTTTCCATGTGCACTACCTGCGTATGCTACGCCCGCACAACTCCTGAGCTTTGTATGCTAATTACCACATGTGCGGCAGTGTAGCATGCAAATGAAGGTATGTAGTGATTCAGGAAGTGGTGCAGGCGTAGTGTAAGCATGCAGAAATTTAAACCGTAGAAAATGGTTTATATTTTTGCAAACATAAAATCGGAGCCATGACAGCCGACCAAAAACATGTATTATATTGTTAATATATGCCAATGGCTAAATATATAGCCATTGGCATAAAAAACATGTACAAAATATAAAATTAACATTTAATATATATAGTGACACTATCGTGACGTGGAAGAGCAGGGAAGTGGTGCGTAAAGGGGATCGCAAGGAATATTTAAAAATATAGAATAAAACCGCAATGAAACACATATCACAATTTCCCCATAATAGTCAATGGCAGGCATGCTACACCATACTTATGGCACAAGGGTTGCTAAGGGGCAGTGACAGTGTTATGCGCAGTAGCTAGGAATTAGTAGGCAATGCCATGCAAATGAGAGGAGTAATAGTGAATCGCAGATTCCCTGCTGGTGTAAGGATGCACCTCACAGTGTAGCATTATAGCACCAAGGTGTGCCCTTGAGATAAAGATGACATCAAAGAGGGGTGTGTTGCCATTGCTGTAAACACATTGGCGCATTGCTAAACCGGTCTGCTCCTAGCTAGGCAAAGCTGCAGGATATGGGTGTGTTGAATTGGCCATAGCTATGCTTAGCTGAGAGTACACAAGATAACCAAGTATGCATGTGAACGGAGATGAAAACTTGCGTAAACCCAGTAAACGGGTATGCGCGGCACGCACTGCAGCTGAAACAGGAAGGATATAGGAAAGAAATAAGGAAATGCTGAAGCAGTGAAATTGGAGTACAAATGACTAATTAACACCTAGGAGCCTACAGTGGGCCATTGACAACAGCTAACAAAGCTGCAAGCAGCTACCTGCAGAACAGGAAAGGGGAGGGGCTGTACTGCAAAGAAAACAGTAGTAAAGTGTCAAAGCAGAACAAAGACAATTTGCAGTATATCAGCTACAAGGCAATTTTGCCATGACTGGGTAGGAAAGTACAAAACAAGAAAGATGGCAGGTTGATGCATGCCTGATAATGGGAGGGGATCCAGGTCTAAAAGTGAATTAAAGGGCGACAGATTAATCAAGGCAGGCAAGTAGATCTCCACAGTAAAGGCCCCACACTTGCAGTACTCATTGAAAAACCCATAATTAAGACATGCTGCAGCTGGAATAGCTCATACACACCCACTGACATCAGCAGCATCCATAGCACAATACTATAAAGTGTGAAAGCACCTCACACACATTTGTGTATTCCCATACACTCTGCACCAGTGGTGTATACAGATGGGGAACTTTTATTATGTACATGTTAGGGGCTGCCATAGCTTTTATCCACCAGCATGTGTTGGAGACTGAAAGTGGTGTGGAGTATGATGCACACGACCACCTCAGGCATCAGAGGAGGAGGAGAGTGTTCAGACCCAGGGTAACCTACCAGGGGCTACATGATCTGGAGATAGTAGTGTTACAGGGTGGACAGGGACATCCTACAGCAACTTGTGGGGCTGTGCCGGCCATGTCTTAGAGACAGAACAAATAGAGGGGAACCCATCCCAGTGGATATAAAGATATGTGTAAGCCTGAGAATACTAGTTACATGTACCTTTCAAAGACCAACTGGGGATATCATGGGGATCTCACATGCATCAGCATCCAGGGTACTACACCAGTTCCTGGATGCCATGTTACCACATGCCAATGAGCACATATACTGCCCCCGAACGCAGGAGGAGTTGGCCAGCAATATGCGTCTCTTCCACCGTGTGGCAGAATACCTGGAGGTATTGGGTGCAATACACTGCATGCACATACACATCAAGTCACCACCTGGTGAGCAGGGTAGGCACTACATAAACCACAAGGGATACCCCTCCATCAACTGCCAGGTCATGTGCAATGCTCAGGGCATTACCATGGATGCGTGTGCTAGCAGCCCTGGAAGCTATCACAACTCCCACATCTGGCATGCCTCACAGCTGTATCAGTTATTTGCCGGGGGGGACATCCCAAATGGCCACCTGGTGGGGGATGCTGGCTATGCACTGTAACCGTGGATGATGACTCCTATCAGAAATGCATACACATCCATGCAGGTATGCCATAATGAGGCACACGCACAAATCAGAATCATCATAGAGCATGTGTTTGGGATGATGAAATCATGGTTCCGTTACTTGGACATATCTGGTGGAGCCTTGCAGTACTCTCCAGGCACATGTGCCCACATCTTCATAGTGTGTGCCATGCTACACAATATGGTCCTGTGGAAACAGCTGCAGCAGGGACAGAATGGTGAAGGCCCTCACAGCCCACCACTGTTGCCAAGGGCCCCACAGGCAGAGAGGTACTCAGATCATGGACACCCTGAGCCAGCCCCAGTAGGCAGACAGAGTCGTGCCCAGTATGCCCATGCCTTGTCAAAGAGGGAACATATAGCACACACACTGACAGTGTAGGCACCTAGGGACTGACATCTTTCTCCACCTGCACACACAGTAAAAATGGATGGCACACACACAAGACTACCTGTAAATTGTTATGTATAGGCAGTCTACTGTGTGCATCCAACATAGGCAGCCCTCAACTATTGCACACACAACTGCCATTGGCACAAGATAAGTCAACACCTGAACAGTTAATTAAGCTATCAGCATATGCAGATACTGTATGTATAGATTCATAGGTAGGTACTTGGCCAACTGCCAGAGGCCATTCATAAGCCCAGAAAAAATGTGTCAGCTTTTGCCACCCCATTGATTCATTAAATGTCTCTCTGTGGAGCAGAATCAATGGCGGGATCCCTGGGGTGCATCTACTGTTCTCCATCCACTCTTCAAGGTTTCTCTTGCAGAGTGTTAGTGAGGGGCTCTGTATAATGTAGTTAGGGATGTTGTTCCAAAGTATGGGGAGTGTCTGTGACAGGAAGCTGTCCCTCCAGCATCTTCCAGTTATTGTTGTGGCAAGGTTCAGTTCACTACAGTGTGTGGCTCACAGTGACATGGATTCCCATAGGTGGAGCATATCCATTAAGCCTGAGTTCAACATGGCTGTGTTGGCCAGCGGTGATCATCTCTGGGTAAACGAGATGCCACTGAGTAAAGCAGGTGTTTCCCAGTTAATGGTATGGTAGTTGACATTAACCAATGCCAGGGTATGCGTTAGGACTGTCATGTTCTCCACTATCTCCAGGTAGGTGGATTGGCGGTCCTGGGTCATGGAGGGTGATCCATAGCAGGCCACAGTTTACATTGCAGTTGCGGCTGATGTTAGCTGCACATGGATGATCTCAGAGGTATCATGCTGCCCCACTAGCCTGGAGGTGTAGGTGTCCCTGATGAATATGGATACAGCCCCTCCATGTCTGTCAGTCCATGTTCTGTGGCTGAAATGTGTGGTATGGGTTGTAGTCTGGTAGTGCTGGTGTGCTCTCAGGAGCCTTAAGACAGATCTCAGTTACTGCACAGATTATAGGTTCATAGGTTCATAGGTTCGTACTAGGCTATCTGCCCTAGGGCATTTATAAGCCTAGCCAGAGTGTGTGTGGCTTTCACCACCCCTTAGGATGAGAATACTACGCCCTTTTAGGGTTTAGTTTACTGTGCCTCTGTCTAGTAGTGACACAGAGATGACCCCCGGGGTAAACCTATGATCTTCCATCCACTCGTCAAGATTTCTCTTGAATAGAGTTAGTGAGAGGCTCTGCCTAACATGGATTGGGATTCTGTTCCAGAGTGTAGGGAGCCTCTGGGTTATGAATCTGTCCCTCCAACACATCCTATTTATTTCTGTGTTGAGGTTTAAGTCTCTTGCTCTCGTGGCTCTGGTGGATTTGGATTTATTGAGGTGGAGCATGTCCATTAATTCCGGATTGGACATGGCCTTGTACGTCAGGCACAGATCACCTCTGAGTAGGCGGTATGCGACTGAATAGAGCTGGAGTTTTTTCAGTCGGGCAGCATATGACATATGTTTAAGACCCTTTATCCTCTTGGTGAGGAACTTTTGGGGTCTTTCCAACTGCTGCAGGTGTCGAGTAAGATACATCCCAAATGGGGCATTGTACTCAATCATTGGCCTGATAAGAGGAGAGTACAGGGGCACAATGACCTCTCTTGATCTAGATGTGAAACCCTTCATGATAAGGTGGGCAATATAGAAGGTCTTCCTAACCACTTTGGCAATGTGAGTGTCAAATGAGAGGTTACTGTCAACCTGGGTCCCTAGGTCCCTGATTACCTCTTCCGTACTTAATGGATTACCACCTATGTGGTAATTTGTGGGTACCTTGTTTTTCCCAAAGGGTATGACTATACATTTTTTGGCATTCAGCTTAAGGCCATGGCTCTGGCACCAATTATCCGTTTCTATGAGGCCTCTCTGAAGGATGTTTGTGTCCGCTGAAGTATCAATTATGGCGCCCAGTTTGCAGTCATCTGTGAACTTTGTCAGCCACAATTCTCCTATGTTTGCCTGTACCTCGGAAAAATAAATGCCGAACAAGAGGGGTCCCAGGACTGAGCCCTGTGGGACACCGCTTGGGACTGGCTTAGAGTCTGACATAGCTCCAGCAACTCTGACCCTGTGGGTTCTGTCCTTGAGCCAGTTTGCAACCCATCTTGTGACATATGGGTTTACATTTAAGCTGGTGAGTTTGTCTATGATGCCCGAGTGGGTTATTGTGTCAAAGGCTTTTGCAAGGTCAAGGTAGGCTGTGTGAACTGCCTTACCCTCATCAATGGCCTTAGTGACTGTTTCAAAAAAGTCGATCAAGTTCAAAAGGCAGGATCTGCCTTTGACAAAGCCAAATTGGGTAGGATCCAATGTCTGTAGGTCCCCAATGTCTTTGTTTATGAGTTCCATAATGATCCTCTCCATAGCTTTGCAGACCAGGCTCGTCAAGCTTATGGGGCGGTAATTTCCAGGGTCAGTAGAAGCACCGCCTTTGTGAAGTGGGACCACTGTTGCCGTACGCCACTCTTTGGGCACGTGATCCTGTAGTAAGGCTAAGATTAAACAGCAGCCTTATGTGTGGGTTTAGTTCCTCTTGGAGTTCATGTAGCACACAGCCTGGGAAACCGTCCGGTCCCATTCATGCTGTGTTTTTAGCTTTAGAGAGGGCGGCTCTCACCTGGGCATCTGAGATGTTAGGGAGGCTGCACTCTGCTGGGATAGTTATTTCTCCTTTTGGGGGGAGGAGAAATTTGCACTGAACCTGCCTGCCAGAATGTTGGCAATGTCAGTGGGTTCAGTGTATTTTGTGTCATTTTGGACTAACTCTGAGCATATCTGGGAGTGTCCACCCAGGTTTCTAACATAGCTAAAGAAGGCCTTGTGATTGTCTTTTGTGTCTTTTGCGATTTTTCTCTCAAAGTTGGCCTTGGATGATTTTATGAGTGATCGTAGTTTTTGCTAGTACTGATCAGAGATGCCTTCCCTTTTAGGGATTTTGCTCTGTCATGTAGTAGCTTCCTCCTTCTGTTGTAGAGTTTGTTTATGGCTGGGGTCCACCAGACTGGGCGCCTGCCTTTGGGGGAATGGGTCTTGGTTTTATTTGGGATTGCATGATCCATGCATTCTTGAAGGTGCCCATAGAAGGCATTTGCAAAGGATTCAGCAGTGAGGGTTGTGGTTTCCACTGGCCCAGGGGCCTTGAAGGATACCACTTCAGTCTTAAGAAGTGTGAAGTTGGCTTTTGAGAAGTTCTTCACTGTGGTCTTTTGTGCAGGGGGTAGGGGCGGATGTGGATTTCTAGTGAGATTAATTTATGGTCTGATCTTACCAAAGAGGGATATACTTCCGGTGTGGAGCATTTTGTCCCCATATTCGTGATGATCAGGTCTAGTATATTGTCTCCTCTTGTGGGAATGGTGACCAGTTGTTCCATTGCATTTGAGTTTATGAATTCTAGGAACCTTTGGGCTAGGGTGTTGGGGCTTGAGTAATGTTCCCAGTCTATGTTTGGGTAGTTGAAGTCTCCCAATATGATGGTATTTGGAGAGACATTCATACTCTCCAATGTCTTCAGGAAGGCTGTGTGGGGTTCCTGAGTTTGAGAGGGTGGTCTGTAGCATGCTACAAACTGTAAGGCAGTTTTGCCTATGGTTAGTTGCACCTGGATGGTCTCCGATGCTCCGTGCGTTGCCACTAACCTGGAGGTGTGGGTATCTTTGATGAATATGGATACTCCCCCTCTTGTGGTTTGGTCCAAGTTTTGGGGCCGGAAAGCATGATATGAGGTAAAACCTGATAGTGCTGGGGTGCTCTCAGGAGCCTTGAACCAGGTTTCAGTCACTGCACAGACATCGATGTTCTCCATACTGAGGAGGGCTTCGAGGGCGTGCATCTTGAGGTTTAGACTTCTGGCATTGAGCAGCATTACCCTTAGTTTTTTTCCACTTGTGTTTTCTAGGGAGGTATGTTTGTCATTTGAGCCTTGCCTAAAAAGGCACTATGGGGTGGCAAGAGCCTTGGCCAATATCCGAAGCTCAGGGTGACAGGTGCAAGTCCCTTGTGAAGCAGCGTGGCTTGTCAAGCATGTCATCCCAAGCAGACAGACATTGGATCCCCTTAGAATGACACCAGTAATTAAGCCAATTGTTAAAACTGATCATTTTGTCTTTGTACTGTGGCATCATTCTTGGTGAGGGTAAGATGCTGCTCAGGGTCAGGGTCATACCGGCCCGGGCTACATAATCAGAGAGCTCCTCTATGTCTCTTTTCATGTAGTCCAGGGAGGTACGTCTCAGGTCGTTCACACTGGTATGTACAATGACTGAGTCATATTTGTACTTGCTGTGGAGGACCTGAGTGCTTGTGTTATGTGGCGGATTCTAGCTCCCGACAGGCAGCTTACTGTGACCTTTTCCTTGTTCAGTCTGGTGAGCGGGACGTCAGTGTGTCTGACTATGGAGTCACTTATTACAAGTGTGTCTGGCATGTTGTTTGGCCTTAAGGGCTGTGACTGTTTAGCACACTGACTTTGTGAACTATGTGTTGCATGTGCTATGTCTTGAGGTGGCGGTTGCTTGGGTGTCTGCTTTGGAGGCCTCTGTTGTTTTGGTAGATTTTTAATCAGCACCTCCGAGTATGTTTTTGTGTGTTTATGTGTTTGGTTTGCAGTTGTGATAGTATTATGTGAGACTGGGTTTGTGGTGTGCGTGGTTACCTTCTCCTCCTGACTGGTCTTGCCAGTACTGAATTAAGAGAGCTCAGCCTCCAGTTTGGCTATGTAGTTGCATCTCTCGCATATATTTGTATTTGTTGGGAGGAGGAGAGGGTTGTCTGTGTACATGAGGCAATTGTAACATTGTCTCAAGATTCCCAGATTCACCAGCTGAACAGGAGAGGACGCCAGCAACTGACCCTTCGACATGCTAGAAATAGTGAAAAAGATTTCTGTGTAACTGAGTCAGAAAGGACCTATAGGGAAATGGGTACTCAAGGGAATTTAGGTGAATGAAGTACTTTCTTTTGTTTAAGAGTGCTTTACCTGTATAAAAAATGCTTTAGGAGCAAGTGCTGAGCTTTTCTGATAGAGTATAGGCTGTTTAGATTGCAAGTAGAACATGTTGTCCATCCTGAGGAGTGCTGTGAGTGCATGCATGTTGTGATCACAACCCCTGGTGTTGAGTAGCATAACCCTCATTGAATCTGCTATTGTGCTGTTTACGGAGCTGGTATTCACCTTCAAGAATAAATAAGGCACCATCTATATACACACACATATACATATATATATATATATATATATATATATATATATATATATATATATGTATATATATATGCACACACACACACACACACATACATACATACACGTCTGTAGATAGCATCTGAAGTGTTCATATTATAACATGGTCCATAGCAATCACACATCCCCCCCCCAAACAATATGAACATAACATATGAAGAGTATATGCCAATACACTATTACAAATATGTTATATGGACACAGTCACCAACACAACTGCAATGACTGCAAATATCCATGACAGAAATACACAGACAGCTTTCATTTTTCAAAACTTTATTACATTCCGATGTATTGCCAAAAGGATTCAAGGACTAACAGTACCTGCATGCTATACAAAAAGCATTTAATAGTGCCTTAATGAATCAGCCTGCAATTACCATAGTATTAGCCCACTAAGGGATAGGTGTTCACATAGAGAAAGAACACCCACAAACATATATATGTTGCATAAAAGGGGTTCCTACACACCTGCATGTGCTATGTACACCCACCAACATCTACCCCACAACCAAAATAATTACACCAATACATACTGTCATATCATAACCAGTTACTCAACTACTGTACAACATCTGCTGAAACCTTAACATACCTGGACACAGACACACTAACATGGCTCTATGTGAAATAGTTGCTGTTATATAATTGAACAGCTGCTGATGAAACAGGGTTTGTATGAACTAATCCCATTTCAGAGGGTTGAAAGGTTCATACACCAGGAAGTGTTACCGAGTACTGATTATCAGCACAGCATGATACACAGTAACACCAAACTAAATATGTCTGGTAAGCACACTGCAAACCCCCTAACATTATATGCATAGCTATGCAGCCTTGAGCTGGTCAAACAACCTGGCCAGACTGAAACATATGCAGAAGTATTAGGTACAGACAAACCCTGCACAAGTAGCAATGTTCAGAAATATAACAGCAGTACTCACATTTAGACCAAATCCTCTAGGCATTACACACAATATATTACTGTTCGTCTCCATACAGCTGTTGCAATAGATTCCAAACAACACTTCCATGCTGTCTTCCTCACAAGTAAGGCAAAGGGACAATGCCCAAGTGGAGTACTCAGTTATACTCCACTGTAGCCATGGTATTGGCTAAGGCAGTAGCAGTGCAGCTGATGTGCATGTAATTAGCTGCTTAGGAACACCAATTGGTTATCGGGATAGCACGTTACTGATTTGTAACTATAAAAGGTTGCCTTGTCACACATTCAAACCATCTGTATCTACCTGTAGGACAGTACAAAACACTGAAAGACAAACCAAAAACGAGTATTATACTAGTCAATAACACCTCCAATTACTAAGAAGGTATGTATAACATGTAGTATGTCTGTGTATGTAGTACCTGTACTGTAAGAATTACAGTGTAATCAATGAATATAATGGAAATTGCTATCTTGTAGTGATGTATTGTGGAGCAGTAGTAATGCTTGTAGTATTCTATGTGTGTACTGCTGTAGGTCACAAGGCAAACTCCACATACACCACAAGGGTTGATATGGGCTTGGAACTCACCAATTTGCTTCCAGCCACTGTCAGTGTCAGGAAAGTATGTGCTATAACAGGGGATTGTATATGTTGATATATTGCAACAGTCGACATATGTATGGGTGTATAAGTAAGATGAACATGTTAAAGGTGGGCTTACCATGCAAATATGGTGTGCATTGTGGGATATTGTGCCAATAACTATGTAATGTACAGTATTTTAGGCAGATTTGTATTCTATTCTACATAGCATTTCTGTTATGTTATGCAAACAGTAGTTATGTCTATTGGCCATTACAATACTCAATAACAGGATACATATCATTTGTATTCATCTGACAGTTTAGCGGCATGATAGCAAAGATAATTGGAAGAGCCAGGTAACTATCCATGCACATAACACGTGTAATATACACCTCTCTAGTATTGTTTGCAAGCAATAACAGCTGTGCATGTGTACATGTTATGCAAATATGTAGTGACCCTTGTTACAGGGTTGGACCTCTTTAGTATCATTTGCAAGCAATAACAGCTGTGCATGTGTACATGTTATGCAAATGTGTAGTGACCCTTGTTACAGGGCTGGACCTCTCTAGTATCGTTTGCAAGCAATAAGAGATGTGCATGTGCACATGTTATGCAAATGTGTAGTGACCCTTGTTACAGGCCAAATGGCTATGTGCACACCTACATAGAGTGGATATTGAGAGTAGAGACACACTGGTTGAACTACCAGGTTTGTGTAGCCCAACCTCTCATTGCCAACCTAACAGCCGCTTGCACATACTGTATGTAAGGTAGTGCACAGCACTGGTAATGAAACAGGTTGCATATCATCTTTAACTCCAGTGTAACATCTGCAGTAGGAGTGTAAGATGTAGGAGACAGCTGCCCATGTGTAATAGCCACTTCATAGGTGATGGCTCATACTATCAGATTCTATCCTGATCATGTTGATAGTGGCATCAGAGTCTATTGATACATGACTCTGTTTGGAGAGTGGGTGTTTGTGCCCAACAGAGCTCATGGTCCTGGTGGATATGTGAGTATATACCCAGAGAAGGAACAGAGCTGTAGACACTTGCATCATCTGTAATCAACTAATAGGATGTGATGTGCTCCTCAGAGAAGGATTGCTGCTAAAGGTAGCTACAATGTTCCTGTAATAGCCAGTGTTGTCACGTCCATAACACAATTATTTACATGTGAGCATCGCTGTCTAAAACATCTTCATAAGCAATATGTAAACTAAATACAGTAATTGGTACTTGTAGTACCGAATGCTCATACAGGCATGTCCACTAGTCAGCTACTGGTGTTTACTAATGTCAGTTTTGTGTATGTGGCCATCCTGGGGGAATGTAATCTCTATGCCATGTACACTGCCAAACCCACCTAACACCATGCCCCACACATTGTTTGGGATGCAGCTACAGGGGAAAGCTGGAAGGCAGCCCAGTCTACAGCCATGACTGGACTGGACAGTCATGAAGTATAGGTTAACACATGCAGCTCATCAACACAACCAACACATACCCTTACCAGAACACAGTAAGGACACCCACACACACTACTAGAAATCGCACACATTCACAAATGCTTCTAAGTATCTGGCCAAACAAGTGACGCCCCCAAGCAGGAAGAGACAGACACAGAAATACACAAACTGTATGACATAGTTTGCATAATTGTGCCACACCTCAGAACACGTGACTGGAAACATGCCCAAGAGTACTCATTTGTGAATGCAAACTCTAGCACTATGCTACACACCAACCTATACGAGGGCATACATACTGTCAACTGCCTGTCTGCCATGATTATCCACATACCCATACACTCAGACCACCTTTTAAACTATACACATGACTCTGGCATATTCCATGTTGTTGTGCAGGACCTGTGATGTAGTAGCCTGGACTGCATGTAAACACATGTAGGAACTGTCAGGTCTTGTAGCCCATGCAGGTATGTCCCAAGGCCTGGGTAGCATTCTGCCATTGGCCAGAATGATACTGCAGTACAGGGACAAAAGGATTGTATTCCACAATTGTCTAGTGTAGTGGTGCAAGTCAAAGGGCATACAGTATCTGTCTGACTGGGATAACATGGTTGACAGACCATGATGCTTTGCCAGACAGGGCCTGCACCTGTCACCCCTGGGAATCTGGATAATGCCTAGGGCTCATGCTTCCCCTATAATGCCTTCATCATGCACAGTTCAAGTGAAGGTCCTCTGCTGTTACAGAGACAGCCAAGCAATAAACTGTGGGTCTCGCTACACAATGATACATGTCAGAAACACTATACGGACACACATATGTCAATCCCTAACATGCAGAACATATCTGTGCAGTGGCTGAGACATGTTTCAATGCTCTGGAGAGCACACATGCATGACCATGTTATAACACATACCTCACCTCTTGCCCATTATCCTTTATTGGAACACACATGCCACAGGTGTGTCCATATTCCTGAATGATATGTACACCCCCACGCTAGTTGCACTTGCATAACTTCAGATGCATTATGCAGAGCAACTACCTTTGTGCCAAAGTGGAATTCAAATTGCACCTTGAGACAGATCCACCCACCAGGCCGCAGATTTCCCAACTGTCATAATGTGCTGTAATGGGGAAGATTAGGTCTGAGACAGAACCATAATAATGGCTACTCTCAACTATTCCATTATGAATTGGGAAGACTCCTCATGTCCCAACACCTGAGCTCAATGCATGTTGGATTCCATCGACCCCACTGACCTGGATCACAGTAGTCACACAAACAGGGCTAACAGTATGCTACACATAGTTAGTCTCCAATGATAATGTAATATTTCCTAAGAGCAGAGTGGTGACTGTCATGGCACCCATGCAGATGGACAATGCATGTGCAAATGCTGAACCCTACACAAATGAACCTTAAGCAGTCACATATGTGCAGTGATTGTGCCATTGAAACAGAACCAGGATTCAACCCAACACAAACAAGAAGGCAAACTGGTGGTACCATGCTTTAAACTGCACCACAGAAGGTAGTAACTGTTGCAAGAGTGAACACACATGAGTGTAGATGATCCCTGGTCAGCCTCAGTAAGATGCAGATACACATTATAAAACCACACAAAGCTACTGCGAAACTAATCAGCCACATATTATGAGGCCAAACACAGAGCATTCTATAGCCGTGTCATTAATCGTAATGGCAACGACAAGACCTGCCGTGCTGCACAGCACTATGGCATGGGAAGTACTGCACCTACAGAAATAGCACTTGTCCATCCAGATAGGGTCTTGGAGAACCTAAACCCACTCCCACCCCCCCAACAGGTACACTTAGTAATATATCCATGTACACTACATGGCTCCTGTAATAACGACTATGCAGGTACAAGCTGCACTCTCTAAAGCCATACATATAGCTTTCATGGGACCTGTCAACATCCCAGAGTGTATCCTACACAAATGTAAGAACATTCAGCTATCCACATACTCATCATGTTCAATCATAGCTCCATGTCAGGCAGTGTACACACCGAATGGTGCACAACAACAGTTATCACACCCCACAAAAGGAGAGACATCATTAATAATGGGAAATAGTGCACAACTACCCCTGCTGAGTCTGGTCTGTAAGGCCATGAATCGTGATCAATGTATTTGATGTACTCGGTACAGATGTAGATGACAGTAGGGTTGATTCACACTGCATATCATGACCTTGCCAGGTCGTAGGACACCATCACCCATACTGTGTTCCAGCTACACTCAGTAAATTAGATATATATTCCTATGTCACAGGAGGGGTTGGCAACTGGACTGCTGGCAGAACCAACACTACAGAAGGTGTCTGACTAATACACGCACATCAAACCAGTGTCAGCCACAGAAATACAGGGTTCATGCCTGGTACTCCCTCTCTTTGTTATCTATACCACACAGACTAACAGAGAATGCATCAGCCTATTGATGTTTGCAAATGACTATGAACTAGGAGCAATAGTCAACTCAATGTGTGCTGCGTTCAACATACAGAAGGGCCTTAGTGTGTCAGATGTGTGGTGTGTGATGTATGGCCACAATCTGAAAGCTAAGTATTGCATTGTCATCCCATATGTTACAAACCCTGTACCCATGAACTACCACCTAGGCAGTGGTCAACATAATGGCAACTGTGTGTATGGGATGCAGCTGGACAGTACTCTTTACTTTGATAGTTACTTCACCACACCAGACAGGTAGTCATATGTGACTGTTGCCTACAGCTAGGTAACCTGTCTTCCTAGGCTCATAAATGGCCCAGGGCATATAGCCTACTAGATCTCTATGACCATACATGCTATAGTTGATATCCAACCCTGCAAATACCATCAGGCTAGCTATTGTCCTATGTGTTACACGTATACAACACAGGCAATACATGGCAGGATGATATACAGCTGTACAGTGCCATGTAGATGTATATGGCAAAACACATACATGCATGCAAGTCTGCAGGGTCACAGGTCATGTCCCTAACAGCTATGTATGACTATATATGTGACATATGCACAACATTAAGGTCAATTGCATTAATGTGAACACATCCAGGCATGTACTGAAAGGTAAAGACACCAGTACAGGCAAACAGACATGCCCACGTCAAGACAACAGGCATGCCCACATCAAGACAACATCCACATGGTGTATGAGCAATGTCATCACACGACACACACATATATGGTGATAACATCACATCACCAGTAAGTGTCAAATGTGTGTGATTTATACATGTCAGTGTTGTTAGTGTCATGTAGAGTTGCAAAGACATATTTGTAATCTTAATAAATGTGATACACATGTATATTCAGCTGTACTGCTGTACGTCTCTGTGAGTTACTGTGACCTGTCTCCATCATTATGTCTTCCAGGTATGCCACGTAGCAGACTGCCGGCATACAGCCGCTTGGAGGATGAGGTCCTCATCCCATACCTCCTCGACAACCAGACAACACTCTTCAGCCATGTGCCACACGATGCACAGCAGCGGGATGCCCTGTGGGAGGAACTCTGCAGGAGGGTAAATGATGTTGGCGCTCACAATCGCACCTATCAGCAGGTGCACCGACACTGCTCTGACCTCATAAAACGGGTGAAACAGCGTGCTAATGCAATCACCAGGAAGGTGGAACAGATGGGGAGGGGCACTCACCCAGCCCCCACTCACATGTACCAAGGAGCTACTGGCCAACTTGGGAACACCTGCAGACCTCCATCCACAAGCTTTAGCTGGTATTGTGGAGATGGGTGTCTCTCAACCACCGAGCCTGAAGTTGCCTGGTAAGTCACTACTGCACATATAATGCAACTATATTTCATATAGTTACATGTGTTACTGTACAATATGTAATGTAACATCATATGCAAGGCATGTATGCACACATGCAACATACTATAGTCTGCTACTCTATGTATGCACAGATGTGCATACTCCATAGTATAGTGTATTGTACTGGCTTATGTGCTAACATGGACATTGCACCCTGTAGCTATCACACAGGTGTGGATAATGATCTTACTGCTGTGACACTCCTGTTTAGGTACCTCTGGCATTTTGCAGTGACAGCAGGCTGTGTCAGGTGAGATTATTATTATTTACCAGGCTTGATAATGCATGGAACATATTAATTGCATGCTATCTGCCATAACACATATACACATAATGTATGGTGGCCCTGTTAATGGACAATGGTCAGACTTGCAATGCATCACAGTGTTTACCTGTGTGAAACAATTGAAGACTATATGAAACACCTACACCAAACCTTCCAAACTGTCATTGCCAGATGTGTGGACAACAGTGAATACAATGGTGAAGGTGTGCTCCACTGTAGGGACAGGTACTACATATCAGCATTACACATGTTGGGAATACAAACAGCACTGTACAGAGAGCATATGTGTGCACACACTCTAAACGTGTTGGAGCTGGAGTATGACCGGCCCACAGGATACACCCTTGTGGATTATACCCTTGCTATGAATGTCACACAATGTCATGTGCTATCTGGATTGTCCATGACATGTAGTGGGCTGACTGAAACCCTGCTCAACTATCCTGCAAAACATGTCTCACATCCCATACATACCACCCTTTGTCTGCGTAACCCTGTCCTCGGTGGAGCATATGACATCTATGGGTGTATGTCATATGGGATAACACTGACATGTGAAATAAGATGGCCATCACAACCATTGGACAGAACATGTGTACACATGGCCATGGAGGATGGCCAGAGACATGAAGCAACACACACAGTAGAAGTGATTTACATGTGTGTACACCCTGTTGTACATTGGCTCGACACAATACAACTATGGCCTTTGTGTAATGGTGATATTGCAGATGTGAAACACTAAACATATTACAGACCTGTGCACAACTTGTGAAGGCATAACATGAAACCACCACATAACATGTCTTGAACATCTTGAGTGTGTCACGGCATCACAGCATTCACCTATACAGTATCCAAATACATACATGTGTTGCACAACATACACATACAACCCCTTCAGGCCACAGATACAGTACATTCACCTTGCTGGTGTCAGACATCACTGTCATGCCTGCTCCTCATGTGTGTGAGGTACACAGATGGTATGTGAGATATAGAGTACTGCTAAGTTAGCCATGTGTGGGCATAGTTGCCAGGCATCAATAATATGGTTGCTGATGTGCAGGGGTGTCATCCGTATACCCTTCTGTGACCTGTGTCACACATTCCACATTAGGGTTTAGTGTGTATACACCTCAGTGACGTGGGTCACATTCCACATTAGATATGTATTGTATGTGAACATAGTCATGGCTATGAACTGTGTCAGTAGCTCACACTGTATAGCAATTGTGAAGCCAAATGATGCCCTGCAATGGCTATGCACATCAACTCAATGTGCAGTATGTCCCTGCATATTTGTAGGGTGGACAGACAACACTGCATCAGCTGAAGGCCCATGTTAATATAACACATCCCTGCATTGGGACACCATTACTGTACTATATATTGGAAAAGACACCATTGTGTTACACATGTATGCATGTCATTCAACACATCAACAGAAGACATGTCATACTACATGTGATTGGCAAGGTCATATTCCACACAGCAGCCCGGTGTACTGTAAACATGTGCTGGTCTGTGGCACCAATGCAAAGTAGGGACAGCCATGTCAAACATGTGTGTACAGCCACATGCATAATGTCTAGACTCAGCTCAAGGGTAGGCAGAATAATGTTGAACAGACATGCACTGCTTTGGGGGAGATATGCAAGCTAGGGCTCAGGCAAACATAGTATGCAATTGACATACCCTACTGCTCATGTCCTCACACATAGTGGCGGTGGCCAACACAAAGCATCAGTGGCAGATGTACAAAGGTCAGCGATGGTCTGTTAACATGTGGTGTATGTTGCACACACCATGGCAGTGTGGTGCAATGGTGCAAAGTGCATGCATTGTGTTGCAGGTATGGGGCATAGGCTACTAACACAAATGGTGCAATACAGGTATGTATGCTAACCACCACTATAATTGTGCAAGATGCGTGCCATCTGCTATAACACATGCATGCTGTTGTGTGCAACTCAGGGATGTATAACTACCACTATAATTGTCTAAGCTGAAACTATAATTGTTTAAGCTGAATGCCATCTGCCATATCACCTGCATGTAGCGTGTGTGTCTGTGTGTGTCTGTGTGTGTCTGTGTGTCTCTGTGTGTCTGTGTGTGTCTGTGTGTGCGTGTGTGCATGTGTGTGTGTGTGTGTGTGTGTGTGTGTGTGTGTGTGTGTGTGTGTGTGTGTGTGTGTGTGTGTGTGTGTGTGTGTGTGTGTGTGTATGTGTCTGGTATAATTTGTAATGTACAGTTCTTGTCTTTCCCTCACAGGTGTTGATGTAGGTGCATTGCCCTCCTGCGGTTCACCTGATGTTAGAGTCCCCACAGACACTAGCAATGATGATGGTATGATTGAGGCATAGGCAGGGTTGTCAGGGGCTGAATCTGTGCCATTGGTTGCCATTCCACCTGTCTCCCCCTCATCCTTGCACACAGTTCCCCTGGTCACGTGGCCAGACACCGTGAACTGTGAAACCTGTCTTGTACAGTCTGCAGCTGTCAATAATACCCCTGTGTAGGCCAGCCACATGCCAGACCTGTGTGCATGCATATACACACACCGGAAATAAATGTAGGGCACCTCAACACACACACGCATAACATCCACACACACCCAATGATATCACAGGCCCTAACACACACACACACACACACACACACACACACACACACATACACATGATGTCATCCAATGGTGCAGCCTAGGCCTCTGGCAAACATTATCACCCTGTGCATATGATGATGCCTGTGCTGCATCCCTGTCATCCACACCATTGTTGCAGGGACATACTCATATGGTCTGATGCACAAGGTGAACATACTAGGTAGACAACTGTAGATTAATATTGTTGAGTAGTGTTGACAGGCAGCAGACATACCATGTATTACAGTTTTAGAATGCATTTTGTACATTTGACAGTATGTATCATGTGTAACAACACTAACAGCATGTTGATCTTGATGTTCTGCCTTCCTCTTTCAGGTATAGTTGCATGTGCCGGGGGATGTCGGTGTTTGCGGTTAGTGTCTAATATGTACATGTTAACTACCGACAGGTCAGTGTGACAATACCTGCATGCACTTTGCAGCTTCCACATCACAGTTATATTCTCCCATGTTTCTACTGTTCTAATGATCCAAGAGCATGATAGCTGTGTAGTAAGCTACTGTGTTTAGAGCTGTCACATCCATAGTGGGTGACATCACAGGTATAGTTACCTGGAGCGGGGAGGAGGTAAAAGAGTGGTATGCCAGATGAAAAGGGTAAAGGCCAGTGGAAATAGTGACTTCTTATTGGGAAGCAGTAATACCCACTGCCATGACAGCATGCAAATACAGACACACCCACACGCTCAGGGATTCACAAACACAGTAACACACACTCTAACACACACACACACACACACACACACACACACACACACACACACACACACACACACAGTTACCAGTGTTCGGATGAGAACCCCCTGCCCATGTGCATATCATCATTATAGTACTACGCAATTACAAGATGCACCACAGAGATTACACATGTACAGGTAGTTGGAATGGCCTAAGATCGGGGACATCGACAAGGATACTACAGTGCAGCGAGTGTATGTGGGGAGGGGGGTCCATCAGTAGGCTATGTAACAACAGGTCACACCCCAGGGTGTACTTGTTAATAGGCGGTTAGAATGCCTGTCTACGGTTGATGATATCAACAGGGATGTTAGATTGCATTGAGTGGATGGGGGGAGGGGGCATTAACATTTCATTATGGTAAAATACAGCCTCACTCCAGGGACCGGACAGCCATACACACACACACACACACACACACACACACGCACACACGCACACACGCACACACGCACACACGCACACACTGTGGCATTCACAAAGATATACACCTATGTCACACACATACAGACACTTTACATGTGTGAGGTTTAACCACCTGCCTATGCCTTTCCTTCTACACTTCACTCTGTACTGGTGTCAACAACAGTGTTCTGGAGAGTGATAATATGTGGGATGTATTCCCAACCATTAGTGACATATATGGACACACACACACACACCCACACGTGCCAGTACTGTGAATCAAACACCTGCCTATCTCATGATAGGTATTACAGAAATACAGCACTATCACATCCGGTACAAAGCTTACTGACTCTTTCCTTTGCCAACTGTGCTAATATATGTACAATATATGCACAGGGGAGGTATTACTGTTACAGGTGTCGTGAGGTTTGCCTTCAGTGTCACCCTTACAGCATTCTACATTGTCTGTCGTCCACTTCAATTAACAAAACCTGACCTTAGCAGTTACACAGGTTATTGTAGGACTGGTTGTAAATTACCAGTGAGCTGTCCTCAATAATCATTCATCTGCAAAGGAGCCCCACCACTTAGTAGTCATGTCCAAACATCTGTCCATACCTCATGTATGGCTTACTGTACTTAGAGCATATCACCATATACAGTTGGCAATATTGAGGCTGTATTGCAACAGCATGATGTACTAAGACAACAGTCACCTTCAGACATCAGGCACTGCACACACATGGAATCTAGACAAACATCAATACATGTACACATATGCAGTCTACATCAGTAAGTGCACTAGCAGGTCAAGAGGATAAATTCCCCACCTTCCCCATGCCATGTGTGAAACATTGCCAAGCATTACACTATAATGGATGTTATATTCATGTACTGGTAGGACACCATCACCTTCACCGAGTAGCCAAGTGTACATATATGACAACAGCACATATCAGCAAGACACACACTGCATTATTCCATGTCATGCTCCTACAAACTGTTACTTGACAGTGCCATGGTGAAGCCAGGGCACTGTAATGGTCAACAGTGAGCACATCATATTTGCCACACACACCTCATGTTTACTGGAAGAGTGCCAGCAATGTGCTCTGTTAGAGCTAGGCAGTAGACTCATTCAAGCATGTGCGAGGTCTGTGGCTTGTAAACATCTCACCCCAGCACGTACTGACTATTGTGCTACTAATACTAATGGTCAGACAGCACACAGCATGCATGGCTTGCAATTGTTGACATTGGGTATATGCAGGAGCTGTGGCCACTCGTGGCTGTACATGTCATGAACATATCACCTGTGACTACTCAGGAACATACAGAGCAGAGCTGGATTTCCCTGAGTCTGTCAATACAGGCCTTGTGTAGGTCCTATGATCCTGTTATTTGGGTATGTTTGTAGTCATTGCATTAGGTGGACATGTCAAGAGACATACATGCCACATGGGGTGTTGTATGATATGATAGGTGTCATGGGTGACCAGTACAGAGGGAATATTACCTCTGTTAACATAGATATCAAACCTTAAGTACTGTTAGCATGCTATCTGCTATGTGCATGTGTGTAATGACTGTAGTCACCTGTATGTAAAAAGGATAACAAAAGCTACGTTAATGTCATTTATGTTGTATGAGTGTAGGATGTACATATCCAGGGCAGGTACAATTCGGTCATATCCAACCATGAGGGTGTTGTTTACTGGTGTACAGCAGCAGTCGACCGTGTTAATGCTGACAACATCTGAGGGACCCTGGTATGTGTATAACTGAGCTGGTTACAAACAGTGGTGTTATTGCATTGCATAACACATTATGCAGCTGTGTCTGTACATGGGTACTTTGCGCAGTTGATGTAGGCCAAGGTACAGTCCACCGATTGAGGGTTATCTGGTGGTCTACCATACTATGTCATACCACATATGGATGTGTGTTGGTAGTCTGGGGACAAGTGGTGGATGTATATGAGGATACAACTTAGAATGCAGCATTTGTTACTGTCACCTTTACCTGACTCATCTGTGATGCATTATGTCAGAGTAGTGGTCTTTACATGTGAGTAGCCTGTATGAATATGTGTAAACCACCACCTGGAATGGTCCATACCACTGTTATGGCCAACATGTCTGGAGCTTGGTTATATGGTGGTAGTGCAATTGTGTACTACAGAGCTTTCAGCCAGGTGTTCCTCACTGCACAGATGTCAGTATGCCCCATTGTAGGTTCTACATTGAGCAAATGGATTACTAAAGTCACACATCTAGCACTGGTTAGCATAAGCATCCAATGCAATTGTCTTGTAGGTGTCAGGGTGTTATTTCTGGGTGTAGGACATTTGCCTATATGGGTAAATGCGACCTAGGTATTATCCACACACAAGTGAAACATGGATGTATGTGCTCTGTGTTGAAGGCTTGCTGTTCAGTCATGACAGCCCGGAATGACAGACACTGGACAACCTCATAATAACAGCAGGACATTGGCTCATTCTTTTGGTCTAGCAGTTGCCACTCATACCATGGCATCACTGTGAGTGGCAGTAATGTGCTTGGTAGCAAATGCCTCATGTAAGGTGACGGACAGCAGCAGAAATTGTGTATATGACCAATGTGAGATATGCTTAGGGTAGCAGTCCTGCTAATAATGACAACTACTAACACAGCCGGGAGAGGTCATCTTGACACTTGCACCTCAGTACCATTACACAATGTGGCTCACACATTCTGCTTGCACATGCCACTGTTCCACATACAATGCCACTGTCCACAACCTGTTATCAATGTATGCCTTTCAGGGCAGCAAGGTGTGTGACACATGCTGTAGGTAGCATCCGCCTGTGTGACCCAGGTAACCTATTGTCTGTCACATCCACACATGCATGAATATGTATACTTAACATATATATGTCAGTACTTCTTGTACCTGTATGCATGTGTATCACACAGCACAGACACAGATATATCATTTATGGGCCACATACAGGTATCAGGTAGTAAACCAGTATGATGTGCATATATACTGACAGGTAAGATGTACATAGCTGTAAACCTGTGTGTTTACAGTAGGAGTCCATTACAATGTGTTCTGCACATTTAAGTGTATGAGCATGCACACTGTGGCCTTCTGTGGTTAGAATCAGAGTGCATCCCAAACAGTCCTGTGCTACTAAGTGTATGAGCATACCCACTGCCACCTTGTGCAATTTGAGTCAGTGCATCCAACAAGCCCTTTGTTACTAAGTGTATGAGCATGCCCAGTATAACCTTGTGTAGTTGTAGTGATAGTGCATCCCAAATGGCCCTGTCCTACTAAGTGTATGAGCATGCCCACTGTAACCCTGTATAGTGATAGTAGTTGTCCATTCCACAGATGGCCATACTCCAGTTCAGGTTTCTGTTGTGCTACAACTATACCTCTCAGGTCTGCCTGCAGATGATGTGTCTTGTTTGTGCATACAGGTTGTAATGGACACCTACTTTAAGCACACAGGTTTATAGCTATGTACTTTGTGACTGTCAGTCTCCCTCTTGTTGTCCTCAATCTTAGAAGGGCAGTCTGACTGCCTTGGAATGTGTAATCTCTGTGGTGCATCTCATAACTGTGTAGTACTATAACAGTGATCTGTAGATAGGCAGGAGTTCTGATCCCACCACTGGCAACTGTTTCTATGTGTCAACAAATGCCTGAGTGTGTTTGTGTCAGCAAATGGTTGTGTGTGGTTGTATTTGTGTCTGCATCCTGTCATGACAGTGGGTTTTGCTGCATTCCCAAGAGATACCTCCTTTTGCACTGGCCTTTATCCTTGTCATCTGCTAAACCTCTCTCTTTCCCCTCCCCACTGCAAGTAATTGGTCTTGTGATGTCACCCAGCTCAGAAGTGGAATCAGAGTAAGTGTAATTGTATGTGTTCTATGGCACATACCCCAACTGCATACCACTGTACTAGTTACCTTTACATAGGCAAGATGTGTATACACAATACTGGCAAAATATTTACAGCTGAACTTCCCTAATGCACAAACAAGTACTATACCTCTAATTAACTCCCCAGAACACATAAATATAACATCTTTACCTAGCTATTTACCTGCTAAATATCACAGACTGACCCATATCAAATGCAACTATCTAAAACCTAAAAAAACTCTTCACCATTACTTTAACCTCCACAATCCCTTAAACAAACTATTACACCTCTCCTTACTAGATGGGGACATTCATCCTAACCAAGGACCAGGGCAAAAAACAAGCACAGAACCACAAATTCATGTTCCCGCTACCCCAAATATCCTATCTAAATCTTCCAACTCACTCTATATAGCTCACCTCAATATTCGTAGCATAAATAATAAAATTGCCCACCTCCATGTTCTCCTGGATGTTCATTCCTTTGATATACTTTGTTTAACAGAAACATGGCTAAAACCCACTACACAAGATGTTAAAATTATTCCATCTGGGTACAACATATTGAGATAAGACCGCAAAGTAAAGAAAGGGGGGGGTGTTGCTATCCTATATAAAGAAGGGCTACAAATATCTATACTAGATCTTGGTTCCTCTTCTGAAAACAATGCAGAAATCATTAGCACCAAACTTCAACTTAATCCAAGCAAATCCCTAAATATAATATGTATCTACTTGCCCCCCAGTAACAAAATCACCACTCTGGAAGGTATCCTTGCTGAACTCTCCACAAAAATTCCCCAAGAGACAATAATTCTTGGAGACTTTAATATAAACTGGAAGGACTGCTCTACTGAATCACCAACCTCCCATATTAACCTTAATGGCTTCTCACAAACAATTAACTCCCCAACTAGAATTAATAAACCCAATAACAAAGAATCCATCCTAGACTGGATTCTAATAAATAATCACCAACAACTCTATAATGTAGGGACCCTCCCTGACGATGTAAGTGACCATTCTCTCACTTACATAATCAGGCAAAGGTCCAGCTCACACAACCCAACCATATATAAAACAAAAAGAAGCAACAGAAACTTTAACCCCAGTAACTTCCAAGCTGAACTAAAAGAATGTGATTGGTCACTTATAAAATACCTCCCACTTGACGAAGCAACAAACTACTTTAACTCAAAATTCTTAACAATCCTTAACCACCATGCACCAAAGCGTTCCATCAAAATTAAATCTAAACCCGCCCCATGGCTTACAAAGAAAACCAGGCAGAAAATTCAGCAGAGAAATAAAGTTTGGGCACTATGGAGAACAACTAAAAACCCCATAGACCAACAACAATTCAGGTAAAAATGAAATGAGACTAAAAAATCTATACTCGAAGAAAAAAAAAACATTTACTTTAACCTCCAACAGACCAACCAAAATAATCCGCAAAAGTTCTGGGCTAGCATAAACAGACTACTTCAACCAGGCCAATCCGCAACACCACCCCCACTATAGGATCAAATTCCGACAATCCAAAGCAAACTGCTAATGCTTTTAATACCTTCTTCACTGAGACCATCCAAACACTTCCTAATCAACTAACAGCCGATAGCTCTGTCCTTCCAATCAATACTACTAACTCTCTCCCAACTCTAAACCTGCAACCTGTCCCAACTTCCCTCAACTGCAACCTCTTAAGTAAACTAAAACCTACTACCCCCTCAGCTGACCAGCTGCCTGCTGAATACCTGCAAAAGGCAGCCAAAGTCATAGCCTATCCCGTATCATTGCTAATAAATAGAACCATACAAGAAAGCACTATTCCCACCATCTGGAAAATCTACATTATCCCCCTACACAAGGGAGGAAACTCCAGAGAATATTCTAACTATCGTCCCATAGCTCTACTTTCCCCATTAGCTAAAATAATGGAAAAGTGCATCCACATACAGTTACTAGACCACCAACTCCAGAACAATTTACTGGCCAAATCTCAACATGGCTTCAGGCCTTTCCACAGTACAACTGCACTCCTATCCTTCACTGACAGCCATCCATAAAAACCGTAATAACAATCTTCTCTCTTCAGCACTTTTCATCGACCTTTCAAAAGCATTCGACATGGTCAACCACCACTTATTCTCAATATCCTTCTCTCTGGACACAAATACTATAAAATGGTTCCAGTCCTACCTTGATAATAAACAGCAGGCAGTGCTATGGGACAACAACCTCTCATCCCATCTCCCAGTTACCCTAGGTGTTCCTCAGGGCTCTATATTGGGGCCCCTCCTTTTCCCAATATTTATCAATGACCTCAACCTAGCTATTCCTTTAACTAACTGTGTACAATATGCAGATGATTTGAAAATAATCTGCTCAGCTAAATCTCAATCCCAACTACAGACTCTAACTCAGACAATGTTCAGTAAAACAGAAATTGGGTTCTACAACACTGCCTCCTCTTGAACCCCAAAAAAACAAACTCCTCCTCTTCACTTCTGCCTGTAAATCACTCCCAATAAACTTTTCAGTCTTATCCAATAATGGTACACTCATATCTCCTGATCCAACAACTAAACTTCTAGGGGTAACCATTGATAACAACCTGAACTTTGAAACCCATATCAACAATACCATAAAAACTGTCAACAGGAAACTAGGCTCCCTCTATAGGATAAAGCCCTTTCTCTTCCCACTAGCCAGAACCACTATTGCCTATTCCCACCTTATCTCCAAACTTATTTATGCTTCTTCCATATATACTAACTTGTCAAAAAATAACCTTAACAAGCTAGCCAACACTTACAATAGCATTGCCAGATTTGCTACTGCTTCCTCCTTTAGGACACATCACTGCCATAATCTGAAACAATTAGGCTGGTTAGAGCTTCTGAATCAGATTCACTTTAAACAAATCACCATTGCACACAAAACCCTTTTCCAATCTACCAATACCCCAATACTTGCTAGTCTCATTTCCCAATATAAGAACCTTTCAACTTTACGCTCATCTAATAAACTACTTGTATCAACATGTAAATCTACTAACATGGCAGGAGATGCTCCGTTCACAAATGCAGTTGGAAGGTATCGGAACCAACTCCCCCATGAACTTACATCACTGTCTTCATATACACTCTGTCTTAAAACCCATTGGTTATGTCCCTTTACAAATCCAGACTAATCTCATACTATATCTAAATACCCTCTCTTAAGACCTAATTCCTGCTCTGTCTGTGTCTTTTTAGATCACAGCCTATCCTTGGCAAAAACATATCTTATCCTAATAGGTATTTTAAATTATCTCTAGTTAAATTCTTCTGTATATAATTCTAAAGCATCCTACCTAAGGCAGGCAACAAGTATTGTTTAAACTGTGAGCATTGCTGAACTGTTGAAACTTGAAGTATGCATTTGTTTAACAATTACTTTCTAGTTACTAATGAAGCCTTGTACATAAAGTCTAAAATATCTTATCTAATGCTTGTAACATGTTTTTTGTATAAACTGTGAATATTCCTGAACTGTTTAAAATTTTTAGTATTTAACTATATAACAACTAGTACCTGTATGTTAGTAGTCTAGTAATCTCTTGGAGCTTATCTCCCCGGGACTCTACTGAAAGTGGACATAAATCCAGTTAGATTATCCCGGTCAACAAATGTAAAATAAATAAATAAAATAAATAAGTGTGTGCGTGTTTGTCTGTGTGACTACCCTGTAGCCAGGCATACACATGTGTAATGTCTTTTAGCACACCTTGGTAGCCATCTGTGGGGACCAGTGTCTACAAAGTATTACATAGTTAGGAATGGTAAAGAATACACAGTCAAGCACGACTACAGTTGGGTATGTTATTTTCCTGTGCCACTGTCAAGTAATGACACAGAAGTGGTCGCTGGGGTGTAAGTTCATACCCATCATTCTCCACCCTAACTCCACTATCCCTGGGGTAGATTACGTTAGCCATCATTCCCCACCCCAAACTCCACATACACAACAACCATCCCTTCTCTGGTGAACTGCTTAAGATTTAAATGTTATAACACAAGAGATGCCTCTGTTTTGTGTACACGTCAGTTCATTTGGAACCCTTCTGTGTCATAAAGGGTGTTTAGACGTGTATATATATATATATATATATATATATATATATATATATATATGTATATATGTATATGTATATCTGTGTATATATATATATATATATATATATATATATATATATATATATATATATACACACATATATGTAGTTATGACAGCTGTACAGATGTAGACTGGTCTATGTTGTTTCACAGAGTACAGTACATTAAGGGTACTGTACATATGTACACAAAGTGACTGTCCCATTTGTTTTCAGTACTGTGGTATACCTGTAGTAAGATGTGCATTATAGACTCCATGCAATATGTATGTAACCCAGATGACCTAGTGGTACGTCCAGTGACCTCAGTGTGCTTGTCCAGGGTTCAAGACCTGTAAGCCTTGTTGATACTGTCAATTAGGACTGCATAAGACACTTTTAAGCAGGTGTAAATGTGTTTTCGTGACAGTAAGCAGCAGGTACACGCAGGTAACAGACATGTACAACTCACAATACACTTGAAATGCCTTTCTTTGGCAATCCTGCTGATGTCACCCACCTACGAATACACCTCTGGGAGTGCTGTAACCTAGAAGTCTCCATGGCGCGTGCTGCAACTGCGTAATGCTGTAGTATGCTAAACTAGTTTGGTAGGGGATCTAATCCCATATAGGTCAACTGTGTGTGTGTTTGCCTTCCTGTGAAAAAAACAATGCCTTTCAGAGTATGCACACTCTTTACAATTCACATACCACCTTTGGCAATCCTGCTGTTGTCACCCACCTAGAAATACACCTCTGGGATTGCTGTAACCCAGTATTCTCTGTAGTGCGTGCTGTAACTGCATATTGCTGTAGTGTAATAAATTAGCTAGATAGGGGTTCTATTCCATGAGAGGCCAACTGTGTGTGTCTGCCTGAGAAAGTAACAATGCCTTTCAGAGTATGCACACTCTTTACAATTCACATAACCACCTTTGGCAATCCTGCTGATGTCACCCACCTAGAAATACACCTCTGGGACTGCTATAACTGAGTGGCTCTGTATTGCGTGCTGCAACTACATAATGCTGTAGTGTGATAAACTAATTAAGCAGTGGTTCTATTCCATGACAGGCCAACTGTGTGTCTCTATCTGCCTGAGAAAGGAACAGTGCTTTTTAGAGTATGCACACTCTTTACAATTCACATAACCACCTTTGGCAATCCTGCTGTTGTCACCCGCATAGTAATACACCTCTGGGACTGTTGTAACCTAGTAATCTCCGTAGCGTGTGCTATAACTGCGTAATGCTGTAGTATGATACACTAGCTAGGTAGGGGTTTTATTCCAAGACATGGCAGGTATGTGTTTGACAGTCAGAGCCTGTGTGGGGGTGGCTGTGAGTGTCTAACCACTGGATATGTTGAGGAGTGGATTTAGTAGTTTTCCTATATGGTGTCCATATTATATATCACAATATCCACCTCACGAGGAGTACAGATGTCAGTCAGCCAAGGGACTGTGTTGGCAAGCCATACCCCTACATCTGGCAAAAGGCCTGGTGAACAAAGTATGCAACCCTGCTATTACCCGGAATTCATTTTGAACCCATGTGCCATACACAAACACACTTGCCTAGAATATCCTGCTATGATTCTAGTACCCTGCACATTGATGACAGATAGTAGGCATGGTGTGATTGCAGTGGGCTGCAGAGGGCATGGCACCCTGTACAGCAGGACAATAGGCACATAATTGCGGACAATGTGCCTTCACTATGTTCCCCACTGGATGCCTGCAATATATGTGGTGCCATCAAATGTGATCCACAGAGGCCATACAATGCCTTACACATGTGCCCTGTATGGACCGATACCACTGACACCAGGGAATACCTGTATCATGCTATCAATGCAGGTGCAGGGTCAACCTGCTGTCTATAAGCAGGTCTTGCCACACCAGGCCAGTATTGGCATATCTGAGGATAACAGTCTGTGTACACATGTGCCTGCCAAACCAGGTGCACTTGTACATGTCACTGTACATTATTGTGGGACGTGCACATCCCAGCCAATGTCCATGTCAAGGACTATCAAACACAGACATGGCATGCATTGCAAAGTTATGGCCATACACAATGGTAACCAGGATGTCAGGACAGTTCATACAATACCCATCTGTGTGGGACATTGCAGACACTACATCCCTGTACCACACTGCACACCATTGTCGGGTGGCGTGATGCCAGGATTACCCCTCACCCAGCCTTGTACAGCCATCTTGCACAGCCAACCACTACATACCCATGAAGCAATGCACACATGCATGTCAGTACTGGCACCTTGTGTCTGTGTGTGGGGTATGATGCTCCTAAGCACATTCACACCCAGTATAACTCCCATTGGCATACCGACCGATGTCAGACATGTTCACATGCCCTAGCCCATAGAACCTCCGGATATCCCCTGTGGTGCATGTAGTACCTGTGCATTACTGCAGTGCAGCAAACTAAGTAGTTAGGAAATGTATTTGTGGGTCTGGCAAAGTGTGTCAATGTGAGTCCATTAGAGAGTGCGGTTGTGTTGACAATGACATCCGTTCATGTGGGCAGCCATGTCTGCTACACCTAATGTATGTCTATTATATCTCTGTTGCAGATGTTGCTCACCAGCACACATATATGTTCTTACAGCACACCAAAATGTCAGCTTTGTGGCACATGGAGTAACTGCATGCTCTTGTAATAGTAATGACAAGTCAGTCAGGGGTTTAACAGACGATGCTTAGGTTTTAGTCTCCAAGCCCTTCTCTGATGTACTTTGGCTCTGTCTGTCCCTCCCACACACTCTCTGGTGGATGTGGAGTTGTACACCTGCTCAGCAGCAGCTTGTGATTTGTAAGTGATGGTCATGATCAGGTGATGGCCTCTGTACCTATTGAAGTCCTCCTCTAGCTGATTGCATGTGGAACAGCTGTGATGATATTCCCATAGCCAATCGCATGGAAACACAGTAAAATATCTAGGAACATCATGCTGGTGTTTGCCCATGACAGTGGCTGTGAGTGGTACCTGGATCTGGTGTTTGGTAAATGACATCACAGATGATATCTGGATGTTCCTCAAACAACATACATAGTGGGAAATAGCCTAAAGACAGGAGGGTGATGTGCCAGACATGACTACAACATGTAAGTGTAGCTGTGCTTCATTGAGACTACTGCCAGTTTAACAAGTTGTGTGTGGTAATGGCTATTCTGCATGTTTTAAAACTGACAAGACAGTGCTTTGTTTGTGAGGGGCCCCCATCTGTAGGGCCATCTGTGGATTAGTCAGTGTGTGGAACCATTTGTTTCCTGTGTTACTCACTGAACACACATCTGTGAACTGCAGGAGCATAGTGTGAGGATTGCAGTCAGTACATGATGACATTGATGAGTTGCTGCCATCGCATCCCTGATTGGACATATGTCACATGAAACAGTTGTATGACAGACACTGTCTGGGGTTCTCAGTGACATGCCAATAATGGGCCACTGTTCATAGCTGCAGTCACAGTTCTTCTACATTTTGTACAGATGTCATGCAGTATATATGCATGTGTTGTGTTCCCTCTGCAAATGTATATCATTTGTTGTGTTGGGTTGATGGTCATATCTATGCATGCTGCTATAAGTAATCCTGAATGCTGTTGACTATTACTAAGCTATATCTGTGTTTAAACTGCAACACCATAGGCTGTATGGGTTTAGAGGTCCCAGCAGAACCACCTGTCTCACTTCAGCTGGCCATGGCACTGGGCACCAGCACATCTGGGGCCCAGCCTTGGACCTCCACCTCTGTTAGCTCTGCACCACCTTCTGGTGGAACCACCACTGAGGATGGGGCTTGCCCCCTGAGAGCAGGTCCAGACAGGAACATGTCCGTAGTTGTACAGTTCTGGACATGGTGCATAGGGGGCTCAATAAGGGGTTTCGAGGCCAGATACACCAACTCAAGGGCAGAGTGTCACATTTACAGGGTGAGCCTGCCCCTCCTAGACAGCCCCCAGCACTGCCACCTTTGCGGCTGTTTTGGTGCAGTGGTGGCTGCCCATGGCTGGGGACCTCCATCCCACTGTTTCCATCTGGGGGGTCATGGGCTTGTGACTGCCGAACATCCCTCCCCATCCAAGGTGTATCCCCCCACACGTGTAATATACTTACCCTGTATGCTGTCTTGTCTGTTATCCTACCCAACCTATCCTCCACGAGCATACCTACTCTCCTCCCCCCACATCCCACTCTCACCCTACGGAAACAAAAGGCCAATCGGTGCCTAGAACAACATTTGTCCCATACATAGCTGTCCATTTCACACACGTGTCCACTGGACACATGTAACCCTTTTAATATGCATCACACATACACCAGTTGTCCTCTCCTGTGTCTCTCAGGCACACGATCCTGGTATGCACATGACTCCTAAAGGTTCCAGGTACACGTGATGCAGACGACCCCATTGTACACCCAACACTACTGGTCCCTCTATGGTTACCCCATTTACCTTTTTCATGATGATGATGTCGCACACAGCACCTTGCAAGAGTACTGTTCTCACATAATGATTGGACAGGAACTGTTGTGTTAATGTAAATAAAATGCACAGAATGATGTATATGGCCAATGTGCAAATGTTTGTGTGTATGACTGACACATGTCTGTCTGAGGGAGTCTTGATATTACATAGGACAGCACCACTACATAATACAGGCATTGCTGGTGTTTCCCTTTTCATTCCTTTGCAATGCTTTGTTGTTACATGGGATGTTCTTGATATATCTGTATAAATGTATGTATCTATATCTGGACATAAACACACACACACATACATCTACATGATGGAATACATTTCCTGTGCTGTTGAATGACTGCACTGGATGTTTGTGATAAGGTCCGATGTCTGTATATCTGCCATGGCTTAGTGGTAAATCTCAATAGCTGTGTGTGCAGGGTCCTGGTTTCAAGCCTTGCAGAGGCCGTTTATTTTGTTGCTGGGCAGAACAAGGCCATTGGATATGGAGTGATTAAGGCACATTAAAGCAGTTGTGAGCAGGTCTGCGTGGGTTTGCATGGAGCTAAGCAATGCTAACCTTCGGTTACAATTTATTACACTCAGTTAGCCTCTACATTGCTTCACCAGTGTAATACTCACATACTGGCGGCCAAACAGGCTTACACCCACTTGCTCCCGCACTTGCAAATGCACTGCATTTGGTGTTTGCATCTGACACTAGAACCCCTGGGTGGGAGTGAGGACTACAATATTACCTTGTGATGCCTATTACATCGGATTACATGCCTACAGTATCGGGAATGGCTGCCCATTAGGCGAGAACATGCCATTCGACTGTACGGAATCCACAGCCTGTCCAGAGTTTGATTCATATTATTGGTGTGATCCTCTTACAATCTGCTCCTGTCTGGCTAATACATGGGAACTGGCACTCTTCAATACAAACAAGTAATTGGGTTTTGGAACCCACATTCTTCAGCCGAGTCATGCTACTGCATACCTAATATTCTATCATTTTTCTAAGGTTGTCAGTGGAATATGTGCTTTCTGTCCCTATCAGACCTCTCATACAATTGGGGAAAAATACCAACTGAATCAGGGGCACTTAATAACAACATCAGGGACCCATTTAAATTATTAGTGCTATTAACCTGACACATTGACAGACTCAGAGCATATGAATTCATACACATTTACTGAGGTAAATGATGTTTATAACTCTTAATTGTTGTAATTATTCATTACGTGTAATTCACCACCTTTCCTCCAAAAGTCACTAGTTTTAGGAGGGATTAAGTGGGACAGAGTTAGAAATTGAGTCGAAATCAGAGATGTCCCTGGAAATCGGGGACAGTTCAGAAGTATGGTCCCTATTTGTTCCCCCAATGGTTTATGCCCTATCCAGTGGATTTGCTCTAAGGGGTTGAGAGGTATGGGTGTCAGCTATGCCCATTTCGGAATATTACTTACATCCCCGGGGAGGTCCTAATATGACTGCTCCAGCCAACACCTGTACGCCTAGGCCCATAATTGCATACCCATAGTTCCCCCACCTGCCCCTCCTCTACAGCACTCATCCTTACTGTGGGTGCAGGTGGGGTATAAACACACCACTACACACTGCCCACTTTCCGTGTGTCGGGACACATGTCGTACGTTGTGTCGACCCATGGGTTATCAGGCGTGCAAAATCTACTGGTCCATGTACATCTACCGCCTGGTTTGATGACTCATTACTGGGACTGACTCTGATGATCATTCATTTTTGGGTGTCCACAAGGGACATCGATGTCTATGTTTCAAGATTAGACCTGGCAGGTCTCTCCCACTGATAGTATACTGCCGGTGGTCTGGAAATCAGTGGTGTGTTTACTTTTATTGTGTGACTGTATGTCTCACCGGCCTAGCTGGGGGGGTGGGGGGGGGTTGATGCTACGTGTTACACGTTTGTTTATTGGTACCCTCACCCCCATATGCACGGCCTGTGAACATATGTAACTCGTAACTGCTGTATCATATCCTAGCTATATACATGTGTATATTTACAGTCACACATATATATCTATATATATATATATATATATATATATATATATATATATATATATATATATATATTACTATACACAGCTATATCTGTATATGTATGCATTCATGTATATATTTATATATTGCAGTCTATATATATATATATATATATATATATATATATATATATATATAGATATAGATATATCTAACAACATATGGGTCTATGTGTGTCTGCATATGTATATATCGATATGTGGGTATATATATATATATATATATATATATATATATATATATATATATATATATATATAGTCTGTCTCTGTGTGTATACATTTGTACTACGGAGAGGGAGAGACTTATCTCTATGTCGCTATGGGTAGATATACAAACACATACCTCTACATATATACATCTACATCTGGTTATTCCGTTCCTTGCTATATAGATTACACTTTGCTGCAGTGGGACTCGTAGTGGGTGTGGCTGCTCATTGGGCGATGCCTCTGCCCAATGAACACATTCGCTTACATCCATGGGGCTGTCCATATAGGCCCACATCTGCCAACACCTGCACACCTAGACCCATAAGTAGCTACCCATAGTTCCCCCACCCACACCTCCTCTACAACACCCATCCTTACTCTGGGTCATGGTCGGTTCTGGACACACCACTACATGCTGCCCACTCTCCACTTCACGGGACCCATTTCATACAATTGTCTTGACCCATGGGTCATCAGGCTTTCCCACCCTTGTATTCCAGGTATGTATAAGCCCCAGCCAGAATGTTTGGTTTATCACCTTCTTTTGGTCTTGCCAATTTTTGGGGTGTCCCACAAGGGACGCTCCTGTCTGTGTTCCAATATTAGAATTCATGGGTGCACTGTGTACCCCCCAGTTGTATCTTGCCTGTGGTCTGGGGAGCAGTGGACTCTTTACATTGTTTGTGTGCATGTTTCCCATGTCCGGCTGTGGGGGGAGTGTGGAAGGTCATGCTACGTATTTCATGTTTCTTGCTCGGGCCCCTCACCTCCATTGGCATAGCCTGTGAACATATGTCATTCTTGTGTGCTGTTTCCTATCATAGCTGTATATCTGTGTATATCTACGCACACACACACACACACACACACACACACACACATACATATATATATATATATATATATGTGTGTGTGTGTGTGTGTGTGTGTGTGTGTGTGTGTGTGTGTGTGTGTGTGTGTAAAGCAATGCATACCCCGCGCAAATGCACTTACGCTTACTGGTGTTTTTATATGCTTAAACTTGCTTACTAGTGCCTTATTCATTATGACACTGACACTTTGCTCCAGTTAACTTTCAATTGTTATTTTGCAGGTTATACAGCAGACAAATGTCGCAATATGTTCATGTACAGATTACCGATGGTAAATGGTATGTGATGCAGTGGGATTCAGAACGGGAATGTCTCTTCGTTAGGCAGTTGCTCTAACCAATAAATTTTTGCTGTGCTTCTTCATTTGCATATATACCCATATAGCCAAGGCTCCTGGATCCCCAAACACCCACTCCAATGCCTCCCTAACATTGCAGTCATCCATTTTCCAGTTGGATTTGTGGTGTATCCACACCACTACACATTGGCCACTCCCTTCTCCTATAGACCCATCCCTGACTCACTCCGCCTATCCTCAGAACTCCCAAACTTTTAGTCCACAAACATTGGTGACATGAGCGACCAAAAGGACACTATTTGCAATTTTTGGGTTGTCCCACATGGGACACGCATGTGTTTATGTCAAGCTTAGACTCTTTACTTCATTGCATCCTTACTCCCGTTAACATGACACTACAATAAATTAATAAGTATGATTATGTGGTAATGCACACGTTACACATGAGAGCCTAATAATGTACGTGTTTAGCTTATTTATTTTACAAATAGACTGGTTTAGTAATTGGCGTTGCTGTATCAGGCAGATCACAGGAATGATTCCATGTGTGGGAAAGTTCTCACATTTGATTTTTTCAGCACAGCACTGACTTCGGGCATTGTACACACTTTTGCGTTTTAGCAGTTTCGTCCCTTCCCTCTTATGCACATCCTATTATTCTATCTACTGTCAAGGTTTGTAAGGGCACATTCATGTTATTTATGTCTGCAAATGGAATGTATATGTTACAGAGAATGTACTTCTACATATTGATGTCTGCATGTGTGTATGCATATATACTTATAACGAACTCGCTGACCTCCACGGGGTGGTCCAATTAGAACCAGCCCATCCAACCCTGGCACGCCTGGCTCCATAATTTCATACCCATAGTTCCTCCACCCCACCCAAGTTCAACATACACGCATACCATCCATTGTCCAGTTGTTATCGCAGCCATGACACACCTCCACACATTGCCCTCTCCCGAGCGTTAGGGGCCCTACATGTATGTTGTCCCAACCCATGTATTCTCAGGCTCTCCCACCATTTAGTCCTTGAACATACCTGCCCTTGCTTGTGTAATGGTCAGATGGCCAAATAGCCTATCAATTTTTGGGTAGTCCCACCAGGGACTACCCTCTGTGTGTAAAGTAGACTTAGCAGATCCTAAATGTTATTCCCACTGGTAATATCCTGCCTGTAGTGTGAGTAGCAGTGCTTTGCTCACTCCTGCCCAGCTTGATATGACATACGCTGACAGCGCAATATAATACTGGGGTTGCTGTTGATTCCCTTCTCATTCCTTTTGTATGCTTTATTGTTACGTTGTTCTTTCTTCATAGATATATATATATATATATATATATATATATATATATGTGTGTAAACACACAAAAATGCTGCACTTTGCTTACACCTTCGATATTGCAGCAATTCAAATGTATAATACGGACATGGGGAATCTAATTGTGAAAGTTCTAGGGGCAGGGCGCAACATTCCACTACGTGCTTGTGTGTTTACTACTTCAATTTTATTTCACTGTTCGTGGACACTCTTGTATGCGTAGCATACATTTCGGTATTCAAGGACACTGAATTACTGACTTACTATTAGAGGTGGGCTCTACTAGTAGGCATAGTAGGTTTTGCAACTGTCGGGGCATGTTTACACCTCCGTAGAGCACTTGTACAGACCCCCCTGCACTTGCACACGTTTTCTGTGCACGTCGAGGGTGCGGCGGCACGCCGTCATACATATTCATATGGCACTGCTGCACCATCTGTAGTGAATACGCTCGGCGCAAGGCTAAAACTGTCCTTGCGCCGAGCTTCTTGAATCCTGGAGATTTTCTTAATCAGTTAGATCTTCTTTTAGGAATAAGCTATATGACCGATTGTGACATCAGTACTGTGATGCACTTAAAAAGTGTTCCTTTTGAAAAGCAGATCATGCCCAATACTAAATACACATATGCACTGAAACCTAAGAATATGATTTCGATAGTCAGAGTTACAGCTCAGCAAGGACTGATCCATAACACCACAGTAAAATCTTAAGTATCTGTTCCAAAACAGAGAATTGATCGGTTTTCTCATGAGATCTTCACACTGCTGTAATCACAAAGCAACTTAATGCAACTTTTTTGACACTCCATCCTAATTCCTGCCACCTGAGTACATCAGTGATATCATGAGGGACTCTGGTCAATATAGTAACTGCTTTTTTAATTTCTCCAAGTCTTCTGGGTTTCCAGTACCATGATGGGAATGGACCCCTTTCCTTAGTCAAAATACAATTAAAGTTCATGAAATTAGACTTGTTTCAATCTTTGATGTCAGCCAAAAGTGCTCTTCGCAGCACCCGCAATGTGCCCAGTAATGACTTTTTCTGCAATTCGTATGGAGTTACATGTATTGATAACATATCTAAATACGATTGCAGATTCCTTTTTATAAGACCAGTTTTTCCTACTACGGAACTGTCTGGGTATCTTTCTTCTACATGGCTCTTGTTTCTGCCTGCAGATCCTGATATTTTATGAGTTTGTGTCTCTCTGTACGCAAGACACTGTAGTTACTGGGTGTGGCGATTTCAATGATCAATGCTACTTTTGTCTTCTTTTCTTGGACCACTATATCAGGTTTTCTAGCATCTATCTTTTGAACTGTTGGTAATGGTGATCCCATGTGATGTAGACTTCATAATTTTCTATGATGCTTTGTGGCTCATGTTTCCAGTGTTTTTCAGCCACTTCAGTGCCATAATGCTTGCACAATACCCAGTGTGACAGTCTTGCCACATTATTATGCCTTTCAGTATACAGTCCTTCTGCCATTAGTATATCACAGCTAGCAACAAAGTGTGAATTGTTTCCAGTTCGGTTTTACAAAATCCACATTTGTCTGTTTCTCCCATGTGTTCAATGGACTTTGTAAACCAGTGTGTACATAGCCCACTATCCTGGGCTGCCAATATTAACCTTTCATCTCTTTGTTTGAATTCGCCTCTCCTTAACCATTCCTGTGTTTGTTCCTGATCAACATGAGGTTCTTTCAGAAGTTTTCTATACTTGCAACTATATTTATGCTTCTTCCACATTTCTTGCCTTCTCATCTGGTCCTTCACTTTATATTCTTTATTTTGTTTTTTTTTTAGCACATTCAGTTGCTGCCTGATTTTTATCTACTTCTGGTTTTGATTTCCATAACTGCCAGTGTGGTTGGGGAGGTAATGACCAAGAAAAAGAAAACAAAACAAAGCAAAAGAAACATGTCTCTCTTGGAGAAAGTGCTGCAACTGAACAGACTAATTAAAGCTGGTATACTGCAATGTATTACATGTAATATGTGCTCAAAACTTACATGGCTCACCAGACGTCTTGATATGCAATTCTGAACCTTATGAAAGTCTAATCAGGAATAGCTCAGTATTGCTTCCTATGTTTTGTGAATCACTTCAGGTTGCCATCCGGGATATTAAGAGTTAACATCTTGTACTGAGTCAACAAGCCACTACCACTTAGCTCTCACACTTTTTTTGAAGACAAATTTGTAAGGAATATGAAGTTATGCATTAAGAAGCACTGCAAGAAAAATGTCTTTTTTGATGCATTCAGAATAAAAATGAATTACATTAATTGGTTATTACATATTATATTAAATGATAAAATATGGACTCTGAAATGAAAACAGTCCTAAGAGATAGGTTGCCATACCCTGAAAAATACATTTGAGTTTCATTTTTTTTTCAACTGATTTGATCAATAAGGCATGCTGTTCTGCTTGCAATACTGCAGACTTTCATGGTTTGTTCGCTTTTCTTTGGACACTCCACATTGTCTGCCTTTGTTCCACTTATTTTCAGTTGGCAAAAAGTGAAGTCAGACATTTCCTAACTATATGTTGAGCATAAAACATGTGTTATGCTTTTGATAACACAGAAGTATGAGACTGCAATGGTACAATGGCTTCTAGGGAAATTCCCACATGGAAAAAATCTTGGATCACAACCTCAGCTTCATTCTTTGAGTTTGGTTGGTCCTCTTATTTTTCTTGTAGTACTGGTCTATTATACTGGAACTTGTGTACGAAAGTAGAAATACCTCAGGGAAGCTCTTTAGACATCACCTTAACTTTAAGTTAGTTCAGTAAATAAAAATAGCTGTCCTCAGTCCTTTTTTGAAAAAAACAACGCATTGTGATATCTTAACTGTTGCACTTCATGTTTTCGAAATGTAGATTTTTTTCAGATTTTTATGAGTCTTCTCTGCCATCTTGTGGTCAATTGCAATATTGCATGGCTCAGATCTGTCATTCAGCCTTCCTTAGTTTGTCTCAAATGTTCTTTACTACTCTTTCCATTTAAGGAGCAATTAAATGCCACAATATAAGCAGTACAGCAGTGCCCTCTGTACATCAGTCTTGAAATTACCACTGAAACCCCTAATAACAGTGTGTTAATGGGGCCCTTGTACAGAATAACATGTTACACATGCTAAAGCATACATACGCTGCTCAACAATCTGCATGGTTAATATGAAATACCCAGGATATGCAATACATGGTGAAACAGCTATGTGACCTAACAGCAAGTGATTTACCATGGATATAGCTATACATCACACAAATGCAGACTTTAAGAGATAAACAATGCTGCCATCATTAATCAAATATATAAATGCGTGAGTGTGTGTGTGTGTGTGTGTGTGTGTGTGTGATATTTCAGTTTTCATATATAATATGAAGATATTATATCTTAGATATAGCCTAGATAATATATATATATATATATATATATATATATATATATATATATATATATATATATATATATGTGTGTGTGTGTGTGTGTCTGTGTTTTTATGTGATAAATATTCCTTTCCATTTCCTAGCTAGAGTGCATTCTGTGTGGAGTTTGCTTGTCCCACTTGTATGTGCAAGGAATTTTTTTGCTGGTGTGTCTACTTCCTTTCCATATTCCAAAGCCAAGTACGTAGGTAATACTGGAAATGATTAAGGCTCTTTGCTGAAAAATAAACTGCTTCCTGTAGTTCACTGTACAAGGTTTACTTTCTTCTACCTCAGCTTGTCTATTGTGTGACTTTAAACAAGTCATTTAAAAAAGTCTACTGCACCTGAGTTGTCCCTGAAAGAGGACACATGTCTAGTGGGCTGGTAACCTTTTTAATACTGATTCTTTTCTGAGTAGGATAAAACCAAAACTGAGAATGAATGGATGTATAAATTAATGTACTGAAGAATTAAATTGCATCAAACAGTTTGAAAATCTGTTGTATTATTATTTCAATTTATACTTACACCACTGTGATTTGCTCATTATTCTGTTTATTACTGTAGGCAGGTCATGACATAAAAGGATACTTTGTGATCCAGTGCATCTGATTTTAAAATAAATTCCATTCGGTCTGCTTACATTAATGTTGAGTACCATCACCTCATCTTGTGCCATCCATAATTAGCATTGCAAGAATTTAATTATACTATTTTGTTGATTTGTGCCTAAAGCAATGTGAAGTTATGATGCAGTACTTCACTGTAGCTGATTTAGCATGTTTTATAATGTCAAATAAGTAGGGGTTAACTTTTGGAGGAGTTAGCCTGTTAATGAGTGAAACTGACTTTAGCCGTCTGCACCGTCTTAGAAATAAATGCTAACCCTAACCCTACATGTCACCTTATAAAAACACTTTCCATAGCACTACCACTGTACAAGACAGCTCTGGACCACACTCACATACACACACACACACACACACACACACACACTTTACGAACAAATGCACATTAGATACTCCCCCAGATTCACCAATCTCCCATGCAGGGCTAGTCTAGTGCTGCACAGAAGCAGCAGTTTAGGAGGGGGACAACAGCGCGCCAAGCATATTAATGCAGGCGCACTGCCTGACCTCCTAATCCTACATGGAGTGTGGACGAGTGCAGGGGGTGTGTCTGAGAGCAGAGCCCTCAGAATAAACACGCCCCTGTAAAGTAGAATAGCAGAAAATGTAAATAAATGAGCGAGACCACTCATAGGTGTCTGGATGTCCCCACCAACAGTCCCCCATGTGTACAACAGCAACAGGACATAAAAATAAAAAGAAGTAACCCCTGTACTTACTTCTAAAACACCGAGTACAGCTAACCGTAGGTGCGCGGGTGTGCCCATTGCTTAGCTACGGTTAAAGCAGCATAAAAGGCTGAAGAGGATAACAAGAAATATATAGCAAATGAAGCAGCAGAGCAATAACGTAGGGGTCAGAGCATCCGCCTAACGAGGAGGCATTCCCGGCTCAAGTCCCACTGCAGCACATACCATTTTCCATGTGTAATCTGTATATGAGCATTTATTTACATTTTATTGCTGTATAACCTACTAAATAAAACCTAAATGTGAACTGGAGTACTGCATGAAATGCACATGTGAAGAGTCAGTACCATAATGAATAAGTCAGCAGTAAGCAGGCGTAAGCACAGATAAGCAGTAGTAAGCATATGTAAGCACTAGTAAGCGTGTGCAAGTGCGTTTTGGCGGGGTGAAGCACTGCCAGCACAGATCAAGCAAAGGAGACACTAACTGTATGTAAGATACTGTGACCAGATGTCAGCGGTGCTAACTTTGGCACAAACCCACTTACAACCGCTTGAAAGTGCCTTAAGCACACCGTATCCAATAGCCGGTGTCACGTGTGACTCTGTGTACACTAATGTAGTCAGTCGTATGTATCGCAAAGCATACGTGGCACACAAGGTTGGCCGGTATGCACACAAAACACAGTATCCAGCAATATCAGTCAACATTACCGGATATGTAGCTATAGAATTAGAGGTATATGTGTTTGTATGAATACCCATAACTATATGGATATATACCTCCCCCTCAATAGTACAAATGTATACATACATAGATAGACATATAAATAAATACCCATAAATACATATATACATATGCAGACACCCATACATCCACATGTCATTATTTATATATATATATATATATATATATATATATATATATATATATATATATATATATATATATATATATATATATATATATATATATATATATATATATATATATATATATATATATATATATATATATATATATATATATATATATATATATATATATATGTGTGTGTGTGTGTGTCTGCATAGATATACACAGATATATAACTATGATAAAATATAGCACCTAAGAATGACATATGTTCACAGGCCATGCCAATGGAGGTGAGGGGCCCCAAGCAAGAAACATGTAACATGTAGCATGAACACCCCCCCCCCCAGCCGGACAGGGGAAACATACAAACAAACCCACAAACAATGTAAACAATCCACTGCTCCCTAAACCACAGGCAGGATACAACAAGGAGGCGGACACAGTGGACCCGAGAAGTCTAATCTTGAAACAGAGACAGGAGCGTCCCTTGCGGGACACCCCAAAAATTGTCTTGTTATAGGAGGAAGCCCGTGCGATGACCTATCAAGACGGGGTGTGTACATACCCGGACTACAAGGGTGGGAAAGCCTGATGACCCATGGGTCGAGACAACGTACGAGATGGGTCCCGTGAAGTGGAGAGTGGGCAGTGTGTAGTGGTGTGTTTAGACCTGACCTGCACCCAGAGTAAGGATGAGTGCTGTAGAGGAGGTGAGGGTGGGGGAACTATGGGTAGGTAATTATGGGTCTAGGTGTGCAGGTGTTTGATGGAATGGGTCTATTCAGACTATCCCAGGGATGTAAGCAATAGTGTTCATTGGGCAGAGGCGCCACCAAACGAGCAGCCACTCCCGCTACGAGTCCCACTGCAGCACAGTCTATTTTACATGGCAAAGAATGGAATAACCAGATGTAGATGTTAATATGCAGAGGTATGTGTGTGTATATATACCCATAACTACATGGAGATATACCTCTCCCTCTCCGTAGTACAAATGTAAACATACATAGACAGAATATATATATAAATACCCACATATAGATATATACATATGCAGACACCCACACATCCATATGTCGTTTTATACATTCATATATATATAGATATATAAATATATATATATATATACACACAGCTATATATATATATATATATATATATATATATATATATATATATATATATATATATATATATATATATATATATATATATATATATATATATGTGTGTGTGTGTGTGTGTGTAAATATACACATATACATAGCTAGGATATGATACAACAGTTAAGAATTACATATGTTCACAGGCCGTGCCAATGGGTATGAGGGGTCCAATCAACAAACGTGTAACACATAGCATTAACCCCCTCAGCTAAACCGGTGGAACATACAAACACACAATAACAGTAAACACACCACTGCTTCCCAGACTACAGGCGGGATACTACCAGTGGGAGAGACCCACCAAGTCTAATCTTGAAACAAAGACATGAATGTCCCTTGTGGGACATCCCAAAAATTCTATGATCGGGTTTCCAGCCATTATACATATGTCCAACAGCAGGCCATGCATGTGCCCGGTCTACAAGGTAGGGGAAGCCTGATGATCCATGGGGCGAGACAACATACGTGATGGATCCCAAGAAGTGGGGAGTGGGTAGTGTGTACTGATGTGGCCAGACCCGACCTGCACCTGGAGTAAGGAAGCATGCCGAAGATGATGTGCAGTTTGGGAACTATGGGTAAGAAATTATGGGCCTAGCTGTGCAGGTGTTGGCTGGTGTGGTTCTATGTGGACCACTCCAGGGATGTAAGCAATAGTGTGCATTGGGCAGAGCTGACACCTAATGAGCAGCCATGCCCGGTATGAGTCCCATTGCAGCAAAGTCTAGTTTACATGGCAAAGGACGGTATAACCAGATGTGTTGTTGCAAACCCACTAAATGACACCAAAGAACACTTGGTCGCAACACCCCACTGTAGGTATGTAAGCCGAACTAATTGGCATCACAAGGTATTGCTGTCCAAACCTCTCAACTGTCCCTGATATAGACTCCGATTTTAGGTCTGTCCCTCTTAATCCCCCTGAAAACTGGTGAGTGCTGAAGAAAAGGTGGTGAATTTCCCTTAATAAATAATGATAGCAATTCAGAGTTATAGATGTTTCACATCAGAAAACCTATATTAATCCACATTCTTTTATTCTGAAAATGTTTCAGGTTAATACTACAAATATTTAGAAAATGTCCCTGATTGTCCCTGATTATTTGAGGAGTTGTCCCCGATTCTGTTGAGATGTTTCTCCGATCGGTTGAGAGCTATGTTGCTGTCCTCACCCCCACCCAGGGGTGTGATTGTCCAGACCTACCCTCAAATGCTGTTGCTGTAGAAGAAATGGCCAGCTGTGACCTTTCTGTCAGCCATCCTGCACAACCCTGGACATCCCTACTATCAGACCCTCTGTGTGGCCCAATAACATCACTTACCTATCGACCCCTGTTGCATTTGTAGTAATGTCCACAGTCACAAGTAGGTGACACCCTCCACACAACTATATTGGCAGAATCTGGAATCCCCAACCCAGGTGTATTACCGCAGCTGTCCCCGACTACACATGTAAAAACACATGAAGGGAAAACCCAAGCACACTTGGATCACCACCTGGTGAAGTCCGCCACCCTCCAACACTCCAGACCCCTACACCCACTACTGACACTGACACCTCCTGTCCTGTCTCACATACATATCCCAACACCCTGCAAACCTGCACTACCGCACCCCCACCAATCAGTCAAATGGCCTACTATACAGTTAAAATGTCCCCCCCCTCCATCTACCCGCCTACACCTCCACTATTCACATCTACTCTACAACACAGGTATGGCATAACTAAACCTAACCTGAATACCAGGGTGTAGCCTAACCAGAAATGTTAAACTGGAATTCCACTTAACCTTATACTGACCTTCATGAACAGTCATAACTGACATGCACACCTGACTTAAGCATGTAAAAAACTGACATGTACATGAAGTAGCATGGGGGTATGCGGCAGCAAGTGAGAGTACGACTGTGTGGGTGGTGATAAGCATTGCCTACACAAATTAAGCAAAGTAGAAGCTAACTGGTTTAAGAAACTGTAACCGGAGATAAGCAGTGCTTATCATCACACAAACTCATGTGTTCTGCCCAGCAACAAAATAAACTGCCTCTGCAATACTTGAACTCAGGACCCTGCACACTATAGTCACAGTAGTCAACCACTAAACCAATGTAGATGAATGAGGTATCAGCAAACTAATCCTCACCATAGGTAAATCAAACCAAACATGTGAACTGAATCTATGTACAGTGTGAAGTGGTATAACTTGCTCCATAACATAAATATGTGAACTTGAGTATTGCAGTAAGCATAGATGTGAGGTGTTATTGTAATAAAGTGTAGAAGTCCCCAGGTCCCTATACAGTGTATGTACACATGAATCACGGATACCAGACACATATATAACCTGTAATGAAGAATAAATCACTGCCAAAAGGCAAATATAGTGCAAATTAACTATTAAACAATGCTAACCGCAGCACAGCTCAACATAGTAAGAGTAAGCAATGTGTAGGGGAGCCAATCCAATTTGCTTACTGGTATACCCCTTTAAGCACTGCCAACCCTAGGTAAGCAGGTGTGCCCATAGCTTAGCCTCTTCAAACCTGGCCAATCATGGAAAAGTGTGGGTAATTGGCTGTATTTAAACCACACAGGGGGAATACGTTCCATAACTGGTTGTAGCTACCTAGTGCAAGCAGAATGGCTGGTGTGGATGAAGGCACTCATTTTAGAGTGCAGCGCTGGGGCATCCAGGAGTCAAAACTTATAGTATGGCTCCTGGTAAAACACCATGAAGAGAGACTGCTGCAGGGCCAGTACCAGGGCTCACAGTATAAAATGGAGGCCTGGGACAGTCTCGCCCGTGACCTCACCAGTGCCACAGATATCCCCCAGACTGGTGAGCAGATCAGGCACCACCAGGCTGATCTGAAGTGGCAGAGGGGGGATGTACTAGAACAGTGGATCCAGGAGTCTCAGCAGATGGCTAATGCCCCAGTACGGAGTAAGTACTCATTCCACTAAGTAGTTAAGAATTGCCTAGCTTGTGTATACTATGTATAGGTATAGCTAAATATCAGTGTATTCCTCCGACAGCTGCAGATGAGTGGGCTTTGAACTAGCAAGCCCATGATGATAGGTTGCAAAGGCTGTGTCGCGAGGCAGGTTAGTATTTCTCTGCATGTATTGTCATAACAAATACATATAAGAGCCTTAGAAAGTGTCGTACCAGTAGGAATAAATGTGTAATAGTCTGTGAATAAAGGTATAACCCCTGGAGTGCTTCTGTTTACTCTTCTTTCATATGTAGTTGAACTGTTGCATACTATAAATAGTAATGTTGTATTAAGCAGTGTTACCCACGCTGTGGTATGAGGATAAAATGTGTATGAAGTTCTGTATAACAATGTTGGAAGTGCCAAGAGGTCAGTCATATTGTACAAGTGAGGGAGACTTAGATAGAAAACTGTAGAAAGCTTTACATCAGTTTCCTGATGGCACAGTGTACTGTGATGTTAGCTATAATTTTGTTGTTACACACATCAGGGGTTTGAATCCCGGGAATGCTAGTAAGTTGTATGCATAATCATACCCCACAACTGTACAGAATTTGTTACAATGTTCAGATAGAAAGCTGTATGTATAATTGCACCCAACTGTACAGAATTTGCTAGAATGTTCAGATAGACAGTTGTATGCATATTCAAACCCCACAACTGTTCCAGTCTGTCTAGCATGTCCAGATAAATGGCCCATATCACCAGCCTGGTATCCTGTTCCCCTGAAAAAGCAGTGTGATGAACCCAGAAATGTAAGCAGCTGTTAATGACATATAACTGAAATTCAAATGTGTACATAGTCATAGAATGTATATGAAAACACACCTGTCATTCTAGCACCTCACCCAAAGTGTATGACAGCAATACTCCACATATGTTGCATTAACACCTGTATCTTGTCACACCTGTATGTAAGACATAGGTCACATATATAATAATCTATAAACATACCAGTGTACAATATAAGGCCAATGGGTAGTGTAATAATACTTGTAAGGGAAAGATCACTGCAGTGACTAGGACTGTTGTGAAAACTACAAGGATATATTAGTTGTTAATTGAACTCACTCTCATCCCTACCATATGTGTGAAATAACCCACTGACACTCCTCACCTGGAATGTGTACACTCCAAACATTTGTTGGGACATATGTCCTAATGGTTTATACATATTCACATTTGTTTCTATGCATGTGCCATGTTAAAATACACCCATATTGATGGTCTGTTTCCATCAATGAAACCTGCATGCTCTTGTAATGGCCACTGTTGTTCCATATATGCATGTGTTCTGCTTGCTCTGCAACTATGTTAAATCTGGTGTTTTGGATTAATTGGAATACCTATGCATGCTGTTATAACTAATCCTGAGTGCTGTTGACTGTTACTAACCCATATCTGTCATAAACCTGCTACAACATAGCTCATATGGGAAGGCCGGTCCCAGCTGACACACCTGTCCCACCTCAGCTGGCCATGGTACCGGGCACTAGCACATCTGGTGTCCAGCCTGGGATCTCCTCCTCTGTGGGCCCTGTGCCACCTTCAGGTGGAACCACTGCAAAGGATGGGGATCGCCCCAACTGGGAGCAGGCCGGGAGGAGAACCTGTCACCCGTCAACATGTCCAGGCCATGGTGCATAGGGAGCTCGATCTGGAGTTTCGAGACTGGCTACGCCAGCTTGAGAGCTGAGTGATGCAATTAGAGGCTAAGCCTGCCCCTCCTACACAGTCCCCAGCACAGCCACCTTTGGGGCCGTGAAGGTGCAGTGGTGACTGCCCATGGGTGGGGACCTCAGTCCCACTGTTCCCATTTGGGGGCTCATGGGCTTGCAACTTCCAAACACCCCTCCCTGTCCAAGGTGTTTACCCCACATGTGTCATATACTACCCCTGTATGTGTCTTACTTGTCTTGTCTGTTAACCTACCCAACCTACCTCCCCAATTATACCTACTACCCCTCCCCAACATCCCACTCTCACTTGAATAAAAAAAGGGCAATCTGTTCCCACAAAAACATCATGCCCCAAACATAGCTGTCCATTTCGCACATGTGTCCACTGGATACATGAAATCTGGTCTAATTGGCATCACAACAAATTTATGTTGTCCGCACCCCTCTCCCAGGGGTTTGAGGCTCCAAATCTACCTCCAAATTCAGTGTATATGCACAGCTGTTACTGTAGAAGAAATAGGCAGCTATGGACCTTTTCTACATCCTTCCTCCACATGCCTAGCTATTTCCCCTACTGTCTTACCCTCTTTGTGCCCCTTTTCATCACTTCCTTATCAACCCTTTTTTCTTTTCTTTTAAAGAAATTAGCATGGGGGTAACCAGGAATAGGCACTTGTAAGCAGCAGTAAGCAGGTTTAAGCTTGTTTGCACAGGGTTAAGCTATGCCTACACAGGTTAAGCAATTTAAAAGCTGAATATGAGAAACTGTAACCGAAGTTTAGCAGTGCTTAGCTCTGCGCAAACCCGTGTACAGCTACTTTAAAGTGCCTTAATCGCTCTGTATCCAATGGCCCATGTTCTGCCCAGCAACAAAACAAATTGTCTCTGCAAGAGTCAAACCCAAGACCCTGCATTCCATACACAAAGTGGTTTACCACTAAGCCATGACAGATACAAAGACAATGTTTTCAGAAATATATCATCCAGTCCTGTCATGCAACAGTACAGAGAATGTATACCAATACCTAGATGTCTGTGTGTGTAACGATATTAATAACTAAACAGATACAACATATCTATATATGTGTGTATGTATATATATATATATATATATATATATATATATTTTCCTATCACTATATACATATATATACATGCATATGCCTAAATCGATACATATATGTGTCTACACCTATATGTCTACATATAAACAGCATGCTGCATATGTGTACACAAATATATATCTATGTAGGCATATATGGACATGGTTATATATATGTTAGCAGATATATATATATATATATATATATATATATATATATGGCCATACATCTGTAGATAGCAATGGCAGATTAACAAATACATATATGTCCACATACACCGTAAATGGGGTTGAGAGGCCCCACACACTATACGTCTCATACAAACAGGCACCTCCCCACAGCCAAACACGTCCACCCTGCAATACACTACCAAGTACAGTCTGCCTACCATATGACATGTAATATGTGGAAGCCATCAACATCCCCAGGATACTGATGCACAGACACAGATATGCAGATACAGATATACATATATATATATATATATATATATATATATATATATATATATATATATATATATATATATATATATATATATATATGTGACTACACATACACACGCAGATATATGTACAGTATGATACATATGTAGAAGGTGCACACAATATGGAACAGCCACTATGCCTACAGTTAACACCTGAACAGCCGGACACTGTATGAGCCACCCATACAAATGTCAATCATTGCCTACAACATATACCCATAGAAAGGTCATAGGAGAAACACCACACACAGGTTTGCAGAAATTGGAAACCTTTAATTGTGTACTATTACAGTTCTATATGCCATGTCATATAGCTGTTCAGACACTGACAACCATATAAACAGAGAATTGCAACTGTGAAACAGTTACACTAATACAGTAGTCTGGAAAGGTTCACAGCTGTTGCTGTCCAGGCCACACCCATCAGATTGTACATTAGCGAAGACAGATTGAGCCACAGGATACCAAACAATTAACAGTATGTACTGCAGGTGTGTAGTTCAGCAGCCTCTATCTACACTCTACACACTCAGTAGGTGGTAAAGACGTTATGTGATCACATGGGTTGTAACTGGTACATAACAAGGCATAACTGACACCATCATGAGCACACCGACAAGCAGAACAGTCTGTATGGCAGGAGGCAGTAGGCTTGCAGTACCCCAATTCATGTAAGTAATGTAAATATAGGTGAAGTATACGGTACTGTACATCCAGATACCTTGTGGCAGCTCACCCCTGATACCCCCACATCAGGTAACAGCCTAGGAAATATATCGTGCTCCCCACCTAGACTCCATAATACTGGCCCATATCCCACTGTTACATACACTGGCCTAAGGGCACACATGTATTGTGTAGGTGACGCCCACACATATATGGCCCCAGCCCCACTGTATGTGTGGGGGATACAAGAGCAGTGGACTAATGGCAGCAATGGCAGTGTGATATACTCACAGCCCACTACAGAACAACCCCCAACAGCATGACAAATGTGCAAAGCTTGGTATGTAGATGGAGGACAGAGGCTGGCACACAGGCACATATGTGGAACACTGTTGCCATACACTAAGCAAGGCGCTGGTGTTACAGGATAGTCTGCAACATACCCTTAGTCAAGGAATTGAGGTTAGAAACAAAAATGGATGTAGCCAGACAGATGAGTTTCAGAAAAAGGGTGAAACATTACATGTCTACATTTAGTGGGATTTGACTTTATTAGCCTGAATGTACCATTAAAGACTTAAAAACTAAGAAGTGAAAAGGCATGGCCTTTCAGAAGCCATGTAGTTGAAGTACTCTGAGGGAGGTTGTCATAATGGTTAAGGTGTTTACCTTACAAACACAAGGTCCAGGGTTTGATTCTCTAATGGGGTAAATGGCTAGGCTTAAAATGGCCCACAAAGGCAGTTAGCCTAGTACTGACCTATGAACCTATGAACCTATGAACCATGTACTAATAGCATGCAACACACACACTGCCAGTGTAATATCTGACACAGGACCTGTGTGGTGGATGGACAACACATGATAGGCATACCTCTGTCGAGCAAGAGGATAGGCCCACAGTAGTGAACTATGCAGACAAACTGCATTCCAAGGTAAACTAGTATGTGCACACACGCACCCTGTAACACCAGTACTATACAAAGCATATCAAAACTCTACTCACAGTCTCTCTGTGGTTCCTGATCCTCCTACAAATATGTGACTGCCCTGAGTGTGCATGTTCTCCTGTAACTGGTATTGCTACCTGCTGCCTGTAACACTGATGGCCACACACAGGAAGGATGTCCATCACACAGGAAATGTAAAGGGACAACGCCCTCATGATGTAGGGAGTCATAGTGGGTGGTTGCCATGGCGGTGGTAATTGGAAGTACTACACAGGTGTAATCATATACATATATCTATCTGGATACGTATATGTACATATATTTCCACCATATGTCCAGGACATGGAGTGTAGCCCAACCCCAGTCCCTATAGTCCCAAAGTCATAGTGCAAGGGGATGTCAGGTATGTATAGCAGGTATATTACTAGACTATTGCTACTGTCATTGGGATTGTCTTCACAGACATGGTGTATGTGGAAGGTCACATCTGCTTATGACATGTGTGCCATTGGCTACTGACAGGCATCCTAAAGAAATCATTGTAAAGTACCGCCGCTAGCATGTAATGCCCCTGTGGACTGCTGCAGAGATATTGGCCAATATATGTGGAACTTCGGACACACAATGTACAGTCCAGAGGTATACACATAACCACTTAGTGCACAACATGTGTACCAGGCCTGATAATATGGATGAAGACAGCCATGTAGATGGGTATAACACATAACGACTGGTATACATATGCCACCATAGGTTTTGGATTCACACACTCCTGTCTGACCTGACACATAACGACTGCTGGTACAGGGGTGCCATGGACACATTCTAAAAACTAGATATTGACATACATCTGTACAGCATCCCACTGCTCTGTGTGACATACATAACATTTAAGAGAGGGCCGGCAGTGGTACATCTGGCAAGTAACTGCACATGACATCTCACTGGGTAAGTACACTAAGCTGCTAGGCATGTAATAATGCACTGTGCAGGCTACAGGCAGACTGGCTCAACACTGGCCTGCATCTTGTATGGGGGAATGCACATGTACCTGCATATATAGCAGGCTCAACAGCCATGTCACAGCACAGGGTAAGGTACACCTGTGTTAAAGTGCATAACCACAACCAATGTGAGCACAGCCACAGCCACATATGGTAAGCTAGCATAATATTACAGTATATGGACTATATGTTCTACACCATCCTCATATGTGCCACTCACAGAATGACCCTACATATACTGGGCTGCTATACAGTTTGGTCTGATGGCTGTCTGTGGTATGGGACATGTGTGTGTATGGCCTCTACAAACATGTGTGCCAAAACGGTACCATACAGTGGGGCAGCATGTAACATCAGATAGAAGGGGAGCTAGAACAATGACATCCACCACAGTCCATACACAGGCTAAGGTATACATTAACAATACACACACTGCCGAAATTCACCATCACTACTCAGACCTCAGTACTGCACAAGTATCCACAGAAGTTCCAGGTTATGTCATGAAATATAACCCCTACTGTACATGATATGTGTAGCAATCTGACATATCACTGGCTTGTTATCAGATATATAACAAAGCAAAAAAAAGGGCCACACACAGCAAACAGAGCACGGTGCCCACACAGGAAAAAAGTTCATAAACCAAAACAGTCATAAAAGTGTGGGTACCTAATGGCAGTTCAACTGGTTTCAATTGTCAGTTCTCACCACGTCACAGGAATAAAAGTCCTCTTCAGGAACACAGGTCATAAAGTCCTCTTCAGGAACATAGGTCATAAACTCTTTCAAGTATCCAAGTAAAACGAGACACCGAAGTAAAAGGATAATAATTTATTGTAGTTAGCGATTTCGCCACGTAGGCTTCATCAGACTTTATACAAAATGAGAAATCAACTTATTTAAAAACTAATGAAACAAAAACCATTGGTCATAAATTATCCAATGAAACAGCAAGGTCATTAACTCATATCTAACACATGAAAAGCCTATGCTGAAAAATGCTGCAAACAGTTGCCTCAAAGCAATACTAAAAAATATTAAATATATTGCCTAAAATACAATGTCATATAAACTACTGACATATATACTAACATTCAATATCTAAGCTAAAATCTGCACTAAACAAATACATGTTATTAAAACATTACATATATTGTGATTAATACGAACAACTAACATATAAACACCTTTGGATGACAGCAACTCTAATGCAGCTGAGTTGCAAACATAAAATAAAAACAGTCTGAACAACAAGGCGCTTCAAATACTGCAGCGTGCAGAAACACATAAAGTTCACATAATGCACTTAACTTATTTAAAGTGTTGGATTATCTAAAATAAAACAAACATCACACTCTAGTTCATGATGTATCCAGGAAAGCAAAAAAGACAACATTAGGTAAACACAATAAAAACTCTAACTGAATACAAACGAAAACAGAACCATATGACAATAAAAGTCACTAACCTGAAAGCATAACAGCTTGAAAATCCATTCAAAAGAACCAGCATATATATATTTATATATATTTTGATTGCTAACTAAGCACCTTAATGTTACAGCAGCTCATAAATCCATTATAGAGAGCAGTTTGTGTTGGCTCTCACTCTAGCTTGCTAGGCATTCATCATAGGGTGGTTTACATAATGTTAAAGTAACATAACACACACAATACTTTGACATATATAGAAGTGAAAGCATTGTGTTACAAGCTGTAACATACACTTAAGGTGTACATCAGCAGTAAAGCAGGTTAAAAAATAAATAAACCAAAAGTACACCATTTGACAATAACTCACTATAGCAGCACACTCAAACGTGGCAGATATTAAGACTTCACTCGCTGTTGTATGCACGACTCTGCGCTAGTCCTTAAACAGCAGTAACAAATAATACATAAACTCAATATAAATATATTAGATGAATATGCAATCAGCTCTATCTACCTAGGTCTCATAGTGGAACCCAAACGCTCCAAACAAGAAGAGGGGTATATAGGAAACATAACAGATAGTAACCAAATAACTATCAAGCAAAGCCCAAGAATATAGAACTATGTGAGAAATCACAACTAACTATCAATCCTTATCAAAGTCCCTACTGAGCAACTAACAGAAAAATACACACGAAAAAAGGGGGGGGGACGGGAGGGGGGGGTTGTGGGGGGAGACAAAGTCCAGGCATATAAATATCCAGTACTAAACGATCGGAAGACATACTAAACTGCAGATCCAGAAAAGATCATAATTTCGGTCTACACACCCTTCTTTTCCTTAACATCGGTTTAATTTGAACTTTATCATTGAGTCCTGGTGCCTTGTCGGCTCTATATCTGATAATCCACCTTAACTCCTTTTCTAAAGTCAAATTTACCATATCACCACCTCTAATGTTCCCAAACACAGTTTGGAGAGCACAGAAAGTGAACTTATGCGTCGCATCAAACGACTGTACATGTTTTGCTAAGGCATTATGAGCCGAACTAACACGAATTTGATAAATATGCTCCCTTATGCGCTCCCTCAAAGTTCTATTTTTCTTTCCAATATAAAACGAGGGGCACTTGGTGCATCTAGCCAAATATATCAAATTACTACTACCACAATCGGTCCCAGTACTTAGTTTAAATGTGTAGCCTGTAGTGGGATGTACAAAACTCATCCTAGCATCTATATAAACACATTGTTTACACCTACCACAAATTTTAGTATTATACTCATGTTGTATATGACTATTCTGATGTAAAACATTCTTAGGGCCACAGAGAATCCTTCTCAGGTTAGGTTTATTTTTAAAAGTAAACTTAGGTTGGGTCCCTACTAAGGGGCCTGCCTTGTCATCCAATAACAAAACATCCCAATGCCTCTCCATTATCTCCCTAAGAAACACAACATCTTTGGTGAAGAACATACAGGCTCAGATCTCATTATTGGTCACTTCCAATGTATCATGGCTAGTTGTACTTGGTTCCAAAAAGTAAGGTCTAGCTCTATCAGATCTGATGTTATCTACCTCTCTCAAAACTTCTTCAAATTTAAAAGCAGCATAGCCTCTCGAGGTGAAGCTACGCAAATAGCTAACTTCATTAACATAGCCTTCTTCTGAGGCATTAAGCCTAGAGGCTCTCATCAGCTGACCTTTCATCACATTGTCAAATACATATTTAGGGTGCATACTCCCTCTATGTAAAAAAGTATTCTTATGGCATGACTTACGATGTATAGAAGTATTCAAGAGGCCACTATCCAATCTATGTATATTAACATCTAAAAAAGAAATTTGCTAATGATAATGGAGAGGCATTGGGATGTTTTGTTATTGGATGACAAGGCAGGCCCCTTAGTAGGGACCCAACCTAAGTTTACTTTTAAAAATAAACCTAACCTGAGAAGGATTCTCTGTGGCCCTAAGAATGTTTTACATCAGAATAGTCATATACAACATGAGTATAATACTAAAATTTGTAGTAGGTGTAAACAATGTGTTTATATAGATACTAGGATGAGTTTTGTACATCCCACTACAGGCTACACGTTTAAACTAAGCACTGGGACCGATTGTGGTAGTAGTAATTTGATATATTTGGCTAGATGCACCAAGTGCCCCTCGTTTTATATTGGGAAGACCAATAGAACTTTGAGGGAGCGCATAAGGAGCATATTTATCAAATTGTTAGTTCGCTCATAATGCCTTAGCAAAACATGTACAGTCGTTTGATGCAACGCATAAGTTCACTTTCTGTGCTCTCCAAACTGTGTTTGGGAACATTAGAGGTGGTGATATGGTAAATTTGACTTTAGAAAAGGAGTTAAGGTGGATTATCAGATGTAGAGCCGACAAGGCACCAGGACTCAATGATAAAGTTCAAATTAAACCGATGTTAAGGAAAAGAAGGGTGTGTAGACCGAAATTATGATCTTTTCTGGATCTGCAGTTTAGTATGTCTTCCGGTCGTTTAGTACTGGATATTTATAAACCTGGACTTTGTCTCCCCCCACAACCCCCCCCACCCATCCCCCCCCCCTTTTTTCGTGTGTATTTTTCTGTTAGTTGTTCAGTAGGGACTTTGATAAGGATTGATAGTTAGTTGTGATTTCTCACATAGTTCTATATTCTTGGGCTTTGCTTGATAGTTATTTGGTTACTATCTGTTATGTTTCCTATATACCCCTCTTCTTGTTTGGAGCGTTTGGGTTCCACTATGAGACCTAGGTAGATAGAGCTGATTGCATATTCATCTAATATATTTATATTGAGTTTATGTATTATTTGTTACTGCTGTTTAAGGACTAGCGCAGAGTCGCATACAACAGCGAGTGAAGTCTTAATATCTGCCACGCTTTGAGTGTGCTGCTATAGTGAGTTATTGTCAAATGGTGTACTTTTGGTTTATTTATTTTTAACCTGCTTTACTGCTGATGTACACCTTAAGTGTATGTTACAGCTTGTAACACAATGCTTTCACTTCTATATATGTCAAAGTATTGTGTGTGTTATGTTACTTTAACATTATGTAAACCACCCTATGATGAATGCCTAGCAAGCTAGAGTGAGAGCCAACACAAACTGCTCTCTATAATGGATTTATGAGCTGCTGTAACATTAAGGTGCTTAGTTAGCAATCAAAATATATATAAATATATATATGCTGGTTCTTTTGAATGGATTTTCAAGCTGTTATGCTTTCAGGTTAGTGACTTTTATTGTCATATGGTTCTATTTTCGTTTGTATTCAGTTAGAGTTTTTATTGTGTTTACCTAATGTTGTCTTTTTTGCTTTCCTGGATACATCATGAACTAGAGTGTGATGTTTGTTTTATTTTAGATAATCCAACACTTTAAATAAGTTAAGTGCATTATGTGAACTTTATGTGTTTCTGCACGCTGCAGTATTTGAAGCGCCTTGTTGTTCAGACTGTTTTTATTTTATGTTTGCAACTCAGCTGCATTAGAGTTGCTGTCATCCAAAGGTGTTTATATGTTAGTTCGTATTAATCACCATATATAATGTTTTAATTACATGTATTTGTTTAGTGCAGATTTTAGCTTAGATATGGAATGTTAGTATATATGTCAGTAGTTTATATGGCATTGTATTTTAGGCAATATATTTAATATTTTTTAGTATTGCTTTGAGGCAACTGTTTGCAGCATTTTTCAGCATAGGCTTTTCATGTGTTAGATATGAGTTAATGACCTTGCTGTTTCATTGGATAATTTATGACCAATGGTTTTTGTTTCATTAGTTTTTAAATAAGTTGATTTCTCATTTTGTATAAAGTCTGATGAAGCCTACGTGGCGAAAGCGCTAACTACAATAAATTATTATCCTTTTACTTCGGTGTCTCGTTTTACTTGGATACTTGAAAGAGTTTATGACCTGTGTTCCTGAAGAGGACTTTATGACCTGTGTTCCTGAAGAGGACTTTTATTCCTGTGACGTGGTGAGAACTGACAATTGAAACCAGTTGAACTGCCATTAGGTACCCACACTTTTATGACTGTTTTGTTATCAGATATGATGACACTGTTTATAGTGTACAGCACATATGCACCACTCCATACATGACATATGTACAAAGGTTGACAGAGGTGTGGCTGACAGCACATACACAGGGCCAGTATAGACATGTTGCTGTGATAACCTCATAGATTTACCATTGTTACGGGGTTTGTTGCAACATATGTCCTATGAGAGATATGAAGTCAGTAACTGTCACGGCCTTCCCATCTACAGACTGCAATCCTCACATTACCTTCTGCATTCCATAGATAGATGCACCATGGCTAACACATGAGACCAAAGGCACAACACTGCCCAGTCTGCAGATGACCCTGCAGATGGGAATTCCTCATATACATGGAGCTGACATGGCAGGTATTGTGACATGTGCGACAGGCATATCCAGACAAACACTGTTAAACCAACATTACTCCAAATGCAGTATAGCAGCACGTACAGACTGTAGTCAGGTCAGGCACATCCCCCTCCTGTTTGTTGCCCTCTTTCCATAGTGTATGTTGTTAAAGGTAAATCCCCACTCCATCTGAGATGCTGATTGTCAAACACCAGATATAGTTCCTGCTCACAGTGACAGAAAAGGGCCAACACCACCATGATGCTCCCAGGTATTGGAGTGTGTTTCCATGCAATTGGCTATGGGAATGTTACCACAGCTGTTCCACATGCAATCAGCTAGGGGAGGGCTGCAATTCATGCAGAGGCCATCAGCTGATCATGAGCATAACTTAAAATACACATGCTGTTGCCTAAGGACAGCATGTGTGGGTCTCCACATCCACCAGAGATGGAGTGGGGGAGGCAGACAGAAGCGAATACATATCAGGGAGGAGTGGGAGAGTAAAACCAAAACATGTTTGTGTCACCCACCTACCAGCACAGGGTATCAAACTATGTAGTGCTATCACAGTTTGATGCAGTTATTGGATGCGCCACATGGGTTACCTGCTATGGAGCACTCAGAACATATATGTGATGGTGAGTGACATCTGCAGCAGGGATATGGTAGATATACAGTAGGTGACGTACACATATCTGTCTACATGAACAGGTGCCAGCATCAACACAGGCACATTCACACAGGGATGCACACAAATTGACACATTTGACAGGGCCAGGAGTGCAACTCATCACTAGTGGGATTGCCACAATACATCAATGTGAAGGTATCATATGCACCACACAGGTCATACGGAGGTCGTATGGGTAATGAGTATGAGGAGGTGTCAGACATCAGACAGCATGCCTCACTGTGCCCTGGGGGGTTGTAGTGAGTGTGGATGTGGACATATGCCCCATACAATACATACACGAACACACATGGTGCCAGTTCTGAAATGCATGGGTGCATGCCTGCACAGGTGTGTGGTGTTCAACAGTGCCAGCAGGCTATACAAGGGTAGGCGATGGATATACCTTGGCATCAGGCCACATGACAATGATCTGCATTGTGGCTCAAGCCTGTAGTTTCTGCATTTGCCCACACAGGTGGGTATTGCATCCCCCATCCAGTAACCTGTGTGACTATTGTGTGCGGCCAATGCTGTGCATCACTTGCCATGTATGTGTTCCTTAGTCCATGACATTGATGGTGTCTAGGATAGGTACACTTCCCACATGCATGTACAGTGACATGTGGAACCCAGGGGTGGCTCCTGCTATAGGACTGCAGGACTACAGCCCCCCCCCACCTGTACAAAAGAAAGAAGAAAATCCCCCCCACCTGTACAAAATAAAGAAGAAATATCCCCCCACCTGTACAAGAAAATTAAAAAAAAAAAAATTGCGAGTCCCAGAACTCCATGCATGGAGTTCCTGGTACTCACAGAACTCCAGATTGCTATGTTAGGCAGTCCAGATAAAGGAGAAAGGCATCTCTTCCCTGCCAGCCCAGAAGTCTGTGCGGTGATGACCGCACAGATGAGAAGGAAACCGGACTGCATCATCAGCAGGCTGGAGCCTCCAGCCTATTCTCACAGAGCAAAGCCAAACCAGAAACCAGCTGTTAGCATGTGCAGACTGAGTAGGGGAAGAAACCACCAAACCAGAAAGCAGCCATTAGCGTGCATGGGCTAAGGATGGGAAGAAATCAGCAGAAGAGGAGCTTGTTTTCAGGGGGGACAACTGAATTAGCTGCCATGGAACAGAAGACTGGATCACCTACCGGGGTGCTGCAGGTAGTGTGTGTGTGTATGTAATGCCCCAGTTGCTATATACTGGTGGCTAGAGAGGACACATGGTGGTGGGTAGAGAATACTCAGGCTTGAGCCCTGTACCTTGGGGACAGGTGCCAAGGGCCCGAATTCCCTACCCACCACCATTTGTAAAAAAATTGCAGATGTTTGCCTCATATTTGTTTTGTTCCTCATAAAATCTGTGATTTCTGTGTGTTTGTTTTTCCTTGCAAACTGCCTGTCTTATGATGCATTTCATGAACACTGAATCTGTCAGAAATAAGTAAGCAAACACAACTATGCTGCTTTGTTATATAGTGATTTTATGAACTAACAGATTCAGAATGTAACATTTTGCAGCTAGAGTGATTGCGACTTCAGTAAAGTGCTGACTCCTTGTTTGAAGTAAAAAGTTTTTTTTTATTGCATTTGATAACTGTCATTCTGGCTTACTAATCTTCAATTTCATTATATTTTTAATGAAGCCCTAAGCATCACTGAGAGTTGAATTTTAACAGAGAGCTACAGAACACAATATACATCATATTGTGTAGAAAAAAGTATGTTGGGGCTGGCAACAGATTCATTTCACTTACAGTTTATTTCTTACATACCTCTGCTTTCAGTTAATGCATTCTAAATGAAATCAGCAGCTAGAAATTGAAATGAATGTAATGCATTCCATTTTGCCTATACTGAGCTGTGACAACTATTTAGAATTCTACTTAGGCAGAGCTGAAATGCTTGTGTGTTCGAAAGGGAATTATATTCCAGGGCAGTGTCTTTTTATTATTATTTCTTCAGATCATTTCACCTTTTATAATATGATTTATTTTATTTTGGCTAGTGCAAAGTCAGTAGTGCTGTGGTGCACTGGTAGCATTGTTGCCTAATAGCTACAGGTTCTCTGGTTTGGTTCTTGGCTAGTGTGGAGTCTGCATGTCCTCCCATGTTATAAAAAGCATGTGTTTGGAGTGTTTTTCCCTGCTCTGCTGAAAACTTGCTTTTGTTCCAAGTCAGACTTTCCTGGTTAACAAATGTTAAATAAAAATAACAGGCATTTGAATTTCAGACTTCATATTTTTCAGAAAGTACATGCTAGCACAAAACCTTTTATTCTAGCAATTTTCTAAGTTTATAACATGGATATTTGAAATTTGTCCATATTTTTTGGACTGTATTCCCCCATTATTAGCTTCATCCAGGTTTTTTGTGCTAAGGTTGAGAGCTATGGTGAGAACTGAATTCACTGAATATGTTTGTGGGCTATATTTCCCCATTATTGGCTTTGTTCAGGTGTTTTGTGCTAAGACGTTGACAGCTATGGTGAGAACTGAATTCACTAAATGATAGCCATTTAAGTTTCAGTCTTCCTCTCTTTCACAAAACAGATGATTTGACATAGTAGTATGTTGCTCTGACTGTTTTGCAGAGGGTCCCCTGGGTTCAAGACTTGGCAGGGAAATGTATGGTGGTAACACAGCATTTTATTCTAGCAGCTTTCCAACATTATACAAGCAATGTTTAAAATGTGTCCCTGGTTTTTGGGCTTTTGTCCCCCCCCCCCCGCTCCATAAATGTTGGCTTTTTCCAGATTTCTTGTGATGCTAAATTCAGAGATACAGCTGACTGTCGAGTAGATTTTACAAGGAACTGAGAGATGCAGGGGAACAAAAGTTTAGTGCTGCTTATGGTGAGTTTGCTTACATTTTTAATTGTACAACAGGTAGTGTACTTGCTTTTGGTGTAGAAGGCTGTGGGTTCCACGCCCACAGTAGATAGATGCATTGCTGATACTGTACTGCTTTGTAAAGGGGGTGGATGCTGCAGTCCTTTTTGGTGAAGATACCTAGTAACTATGAACCTGTTATTAGTTTGCCACCCATTCCCTATTGCAATATTACTATCTTATCATTTTTTTAATGCAACATAGGCAATTTATTCCTCAAGGGCAACAGGCACTTTATTTGTAGATGAAACAATGACATATAAATTTGTTTGCTAGCAGCAACCACTTCATTAGTTACAGATTTCTTTAATGTGGAATTATTTAGATGACTTCTACTTCTTCAGAGTGTGCATATTTACTGATACTGGTTGACTGAAGAAGTTTGAGTAGATTTTTTTATGATAGAAATGTTCTGAATTGGGCAGTTTTGCCATTAATGGTGCATGCATTTTGTTTAATTGTTTACTGGAAAAATGTTCAAAACAAATTTAAAATGCCCTCTAACAACTGTACTGTATTGTACAAGGAATATAATTTAATACAACCAGGAAGGTGTATCAAAGAGCATGTGTGTGTTTTGTGTTCAAGGGGCCTATGATTTTGAAAACAGCCCAGAGTTAATCTTTATCTGCCACTGGCAAAATGTATTTTCTTTGAATGTGGGTTTCAATGCTGTTTCAATGAATGTGAGTTTCAAGGGCAGAGAAGTTTTAATGCTAAGTCTATTTTCATTGTGAGACTGCATTGCTTTGTTTAGCAGATAGCTATTAAAGTTTGTGCTGTAAAATGCAAAATAAAACTTTCAAATGAAATCCAAATCATCACAGAAGTAAAGCAGTATGCACATTATAGTGTTTATGGTAAATGGGGTGAAATAACTAAGGAATGTGACACTGGAATGTCTGAAGGGGGAGGCTCCATTCAACCATGATTTTGTGAGGGGGGAAGGGCAGCAAACTCAAAGACGGCCCCAGCTGAACTATACCTCTCAACTGTCCAGATTTTTGCAGAATGAATAGATTTGTTTCTTATTTTTGGTTTGTTTCTCATAAAATTTGTGGTTTTCTGGCAAATCATTTAGGAAGGAAGTCACTAAATGACAGACATTGAGTTTCAGACATCATAACCTTCAGAAAAATGCATGCTAAAGCAAGACCTGCTATTCTATTAACTGTCTTATGTTTATACAACAGCAATTTTTAGTACTGTTTGTATGTTCCCCCAACATATTTGGCCTTGTCCAGATTTCCTGCATTAAGATGGTGAGAGGTACATTCAAATAAATTGCTTTACAGAATTAGGAATATCCAGACCTCTCAACTGTCCCCAATTTTGGATCAAAATGTTGCTCTCCCCCTAATAATCCCTCTGCAAAATGGCAATTTTGGAAGAAAACGTGGAGGGTTTACAATTATAAATAGCTGTAATGATGAGAGTTATAGATTACTTTTATTTCAGAAATGCATATAGATGCTCTTATTTTGTCAGCTGCTCAAGTTAACAGTACTAATATTAAAAAGATGTCCCTTCTTTGACAGGTTCCCAGCTGTATTGTGTGGCTATTTTATATTTTTGCATCACATTTTTGGTCTGTTTTTTTATAAAATTGCCGTTTTCTAGCAAATTAGTGGCAAATCATTAAAGATTGAAGTTAGAAAATAATGGCAGACATTTGAGTTTCAGATTTCATACCCTTCAGAAAATTCATACTAATGCAAGACCTACTACTTTCTAAATTTATAAGAGCAATATTTAAAAATTGTCCTTATTTTTGGGCCTGTGTCCTACTTCTGTATATGGCTTTGTCCAGATTTCTTGCTGTGAGGTATGAGTGTCAGAGCCATCACTGTCAGCTAGAGACATTTCAAATTGTGACATACTTGTTGCACCCCACTCCCCATTGTAGTGGCTCTGGATGTGTCCAAGCAAGGCAAGGAGCAGTTATGCAGTATTATGTATGCAGTGTATTCCCCCATCCAAGGTAGACCACAAGTGCGACCATGGATTTTTATCTGTCCTTGATTTTGCGGAATGTTCTGGTTTTCCATCATATTTTTATACTGTTGATTTATGCTTCTTATTATTCAGAAAATGCATGCTGTCGCAGTGCCCTGTTGCTCTATGTTTAAGTAGCAATGCTTTAATGACCATCAGGTAAGCTTGTTGAAGATTGTAAGATGCAAGTAAGCTTTAATAAGCATACTGTTAAAGAATTACCAACATTGAAAGCCTTTTCATTGTTGCCATGTAGAGAATATTTACATAACTAGATAACGTATAAGCCTTAGGTATTGAAATGCATATTGCAGGCTTTACCCGTAAACTAAACAGAATGCCAATCTATCATGTGTGGCCCATAACTTGTGCAGTAATCCTTTAAGCAGTTTATCTTGAGCTTGTTTCTTGTTTGCTTTTCATTTTTCACTTTGATCATGTTTAACAAGTAGATAGTTATCAGGCAGCAGGTCTTTTCTGGATAAGAAACATTTTTACAAGTGGGGGTATCACACAGAGATTGCTACTTTCAGCATGTTACTTGGTAATTTTATAAAGCTGAATATAAATTATAATTAGAACTGCAGTGCAAGGATAAGTGGTTTGAGTTGAGTGCAGCTTGTTATTTTTTTATACTTGATTCTGACTGGCATTCCAGTAATGTATTTAAAAAGTAATTTATTTTTTCATGCATCACAACCTTTGTGTTTCCATCTAGATATTAAGTAAGTTGTCATGTAGCCAATTCACTGAAATATTTTTTTCTTCTACACTTCATTTTGTCTTGATTGGACTTTTGTAATGATGGTTTGGCACCCAGGGCAGCGTATTTAATTAAAGTTCCAGATATTGTGGTTTTGAGCATAGCCACACCCCTTTCTAGTTGGCCACACCCCTTCCCATTGGCCCCACCGATTCAGCTGTCTCCTGCAGCCCCCTTTTACTTTGAAGTCACCAGCCGCCACTGATGGAACCATGCCTGGGGTGTCTGGCCAATGTTTTGAACACAGATTATCATCAGATGTGCCAGTCTTGCCCACCTATGGCAGGAACTTGTAATGGGCAGCAGGTTTACCCTGCACCTACATTGACAGCATGCTCACAGCATTCCCTGATGTCAGTGTCATGTGTCCATACAGGACATGTTGTCAGGCATGGTATGTCCGTTGTGAGTAACATGTGAAGACATAGTGGGGTTGCTAACTGTGATTGGCTGGCCTTGATGTCACATGTATGGGTATGGTTTTGCACCCCAGCCTCTCAGCTAATTACATCTGTTATCCCTGTATGGCTTACATTGTGATATATAGTAGGGCCACCATAAATGAAATAAGCAAAACCCCCTCCACTTTGCCCACAATCAGAACCACCTCTACAGAGGATACAAGTTACAAACACACACCTGTCATGTTTGGGAGTAGAACCCCTACCTAGCTAGTTTATTACACTACAGCGCTACGCAGTTCTAGCATGCGCCGCAGACATTACTAAAGTGCATCTTCCCCAAAGGTATATTTCACAATGAATAACATCAGCAGGATAAGCAAGCTAGGGCATGTCAACTGTACTGCGAGTGACTAGCCTAAAATGCATTGCTCCCCTACACAGACAGTGAGACACACACAAAACATCCACAACTGACATGTGTGGGTATTGAACCCCTGATTTAGGTCTGTATGATACTACAGCATGGAGTTGTTATAGGACGCACCACAGGGTTTACTAAAGAAACTCTTCCCCAAAGGTGTATTTCACAATGACTGACATCAGCAGGATTGCCAAAGTAGGGTATTTGTAATGTACTGTGAGTGAGTAGCCTATAATGCATTGCTCCATACACAGACATTGAAACACACAAAACATCCGGAACTGCCATGGATGGAGATGGAACCCTACCACCGTTCTAAATCACACTACAGCAGTACGCAGTTACAGGATACGCTACAGAGATTACTGAGCTGCAACCTTCCCAGAGGTGCATTTCTAGGTGGGTGACATCAGCAGCCTTGCCAACACTGAGTGTATGAATTCTATGGAGTGTGAGTGCCCTAAAAAGCATTGTTTTCTACTCAGTCAGACACATAAAAACACAGTTGGCAATTCTGGGGTTAGAACACTTACCTATTTACTTCATCACATTACAGCAGTACACAGTTACAGGACACGCTATGGAAATTACTGGTTTATAACTTTCCCAGAGGTGTATTTCTAGGTGAGTGACATCAGCAGCCTTGCCAAAGTTAAGTTTATGAATTGTACAGAGTGTGAATAGCATAAAAAGCATTGCACTCTACTCAGTCAGACACACGCACAGTTGCTAGGTCTGGGGTTAGAACACCTCCCTAACTACTTTATCACACTACAGTAGTATACAGTTACAGGACACACTACAGAGATTACTGGGCTCTGCCTTTCCCAGAGGTGTATTTCTAGGTGAGTGACATCAGCAGCCTTGTCAAAGTTGAGTACATGGATTGTATGGAGTGTGAGTAGCCTAAAAAGGCATTTCTCTCTACACAGTCAAACACACACTCACACAATTGCCAGGTCCAGGGTTTGAACTACTACCTAACTAGTTTATCACTACAGTGAGTATGCTGTTATGGGGCATGCCATGGAGATTACTGAGCTACAGCTCTCCCAAAGGTGTATTTCACATTGGATGACCTCAGCAGGCTTGTCATAATACTGCTATGGGGAGGGCAGTGTGTGCATGGGCCATAACCCATTCATGTAGGGGTTGACATGCCACATGTGGGCACATATGTCACAGGTACGTGTATACAGCTACTAGATGACTACTTCCTTGTACAGTCATGTTGCCCAGCAGTTGCGTGCACCACATAGTCTGTCATGCTGACAGATACTAGTAGCTAGTATCTGCAGTGAGTGACATCTGCACCTCATATGTTTGGGGCCCTTTGGCTGTCTGCTGGGTGGGACAGGCCCGGATGGCTCCTTGTCATGGTCACCCTCTTCCACACATCTATGCCCATCTGCCTTTGACTTATTATAGTGTGTTGTCCTTACATATATGTCTGTATTCCTACCACTGTGTGTGCAAGGCAGGAATGTACTGACATGTGTCTGCAGTGAGAACTGCGACTGCCAGATATGTCTGGTCCACTGGTGTTTGCAGACATGGCCTTCATGTGTTTAAGTGTGAGAGCATTCCCAGTATGGCCATCTGTATTGCATGTGTGGATCAAGTCCAGGTAATTTGTACTGCGGTGCTGACCTTTGTGTTGTACACCGACAGGTAGCATGCTGTGTCTGTAGGGTATCCATCGGTCATTAGGCAGTGACTGTTGTTACATTTCTGCATAGTGTGGGGTGGACACCTGACTGTTTCTACTGTTCTACACAGGAGTGGGGGGGGGCACACCTGACTGTTACTATAAGTGTACGTTGGATGGGGGGCACACCTGACACTTGTACACATTTGCTAGGAATGTACTGGTATGTCAGGTACCCAATTTCAGTCTGTAGTCTTACTTATCCTGCTGGCTAGAGTCATACCAGTGTACTACAGATCTTAGCTTTGTTTACCTACATATTAGTTTCTGACTTCCTAGCCTTCACAACTTACATCCGACTGCCTGGCCTGCTGTGGTCTGTCTGTGTAGACCTGGGGGAAGGGTTACCCACAGGGCTCATTCAGAGGCCATAGTACAGCATTTGTTTGTGTTTGTCTACACCTGTCCTGCTGGCTGAGACTGTTGTTTGGTATGTTAACCTTCCTGACTGGCATGTGTGGCTCTTATGGGCACACATGTTGCTCAGCCCATTTCCTGCAGTGGGTTTTATCACCCTGTGTAGTTCTGTCTACTATGGTGACTCCAGTATGTGTTATAGATGTCATAGTGCCACTATGTGTGTCTACTGTTTGCTGCCTTAACATTTGGCCACCCAATTTCCTTGCATGCTCACATCCATATCACAGGTAACAACACATTCTACTCCATTTGGCAATTGGTAGGTTGATTGACTTACCTTGAGGGTGTGCTGGACTTAAGGATGGTGCTGGAGGGCTGCCTATGTCAGATGCACATAGTACACTCCCTATACATGGCTGGGCACAGGTAGTGTCATGTCTGGCATTCATTTTACTGTCTGTGCGAGTCAGAGAGAGGTGTCATTCCCTGGGTCCCTACGATGTCAGTGCATATGCTATGTGTTGCCTCTTTGCCAAGGCCAGGGCATATTGGGCATGCTTCCTTCTGCCTACTGGGGCAGGCTCAGGTTGTTCCTCCTCCAAGTCACTCTGTGCCTGTACAGGCCTTGGCATTGGTGGGGGGCTGTGTGGCCCTGCCCCATGCTGTTCCTGCTGCAGCTGTTTCTGCAGGATCATATTGTGTAGCATAGCACATACCATAACAATATGGGTACATGTAGCTGGTGCATACTGCAAGGGTCCACCGGATGTGTCCAGACACTGAAACTGTGAACTGAGCATCCCAAACACATGCTGTATTATATGTCTGGCCTGTGAGTGTGCCTCATTAGGGCGTTGTTGTTCAGGTGTGTGTGCATTTCTGATGGGTGTCATCAGCCATGGCTCCAGTGGGTACCCAGCATCCCCCACTAGGTGACCGTAGGGGATGTCCACATTGTCAAGTCTGTGGTACAGCTGCATCAGATGCCATATGTGTGAATCGTTATAGCTTCCAGGGCAGCCGGCACACACATTCATTATAATGCCCTGGGCATCACATACGACCTGGCAGTTGATGGAGGGGATGCCCCTGCTGTTGATGTAGGCCCTACCTTGCTCACCGGGTGGTGCTTTGATGAGTAAGTGCTTGCAGTCTATAACACCCACTACCCTAGGGTATTCTGCTCTTTGGTGGAAGAGATGCATATTGCTGGCCAACACCTCACTGGTGTTGAGGAAATGTACATGCTCACTGGCATGTGCTGCCATGGCATCCAGGAACTGGTAGAATACTCTGGATGCTGATGCCTGTGAGATGCCCATGATAGCCCCAGTTGTGCTTTGGGAGGTACCTGTGGCTAGTATACCTAGGCCTACACATACCTTGGTATCCACTGGGATGGGTTCCCCTCGGCCAGTTTGGTGTGTCAGCTGTGGCCGGCACAGCTCAACAACTTGCTGTAGGAGGTCTCTGTCGACCCTATAGCACTCCACTATCTCCAGCTCATGTAGCCCCTGGTAGGTTACCCTGGGTCTGTACACTCTTCTCTGTCTCCTCACTGTTGGTTCTTTGGCAGCATTCACATCCTCACCACCCTCAGCCTCTTGCACATGTTGTTCTATGTTGCCTGCTGCAGCCCTTCTCATTTTGTAGGTTTGTTTGTTAAAATTTCCCCGCTTGTATACACCGGTAGTGTAGAGTGTGGAAAAACCAGGGGGGAAGATGTTTGCTTGATACCAAAAAAATTAAGTTTTTCTATTGAAAAAATATCATTTTTATAGAATCTGTAGTAAAAAGAATACCTTGTGTATGAGCTATGGGGAAAAATAGGAATAACCAAGCTTTATATACATTATATTTAAGTATAACATTTCTAAAAGATTTTAGTAGAGTTGTTAAATAATTACTTGTAAATTTGTAAGAAGGGGAAACAAAGAACAGATCTTTCAAAATCCAGATAGAGGGGTTATTTATAAATGACAGTTTTTGAGCAATATTATTTTTAATGTATCCAACATTAATGTTTCAATTAATTTTTTCCATTTAGCTTGATATCTAACATCAATTAGAAGAGATATTACCTTAATCATGGAAGAGATTGAATAAAATTCTAAATTTGGCATAGCTATTCCTCCATTGTTCCAATTTTTTATATGGTAAGTTAATGCAATTCTGGGTTTATTTGGAAACCATAAGAATTCATGAAACATTATGTTATTTTTTTTTATCGAATTTGGAGGAGGTAAAGAAATGGATTAAATAACGTAAAGTATTTTAGGGAGTAAAATCATTTTAATAATAGTGAGTTTTTCATCCATGGAAAAGGGTATTTTGTTCCAACATTTTATCAAATTTTCCATTGTTGTAAGACTTTTATTATAATTAATTTGTATGATATATTTAACATTTTTGGCAATTAAAATACCTAAATACAGAAATTGATCAGATTGTGCTAGGTATTTTTATAATCATCATGCAAATTAAATTGTTTTGGTCCAATTAAAAGAATTTGTGTCTTATTATTGTTAAAAGTTAGACCTGATTTATTTGGAAGAGTTTCATATTTTTGAAGAGAGCTTGAATAGATGAACTTTCATCTGCAAGGGAAAGGAGAACGTCATCAGCAAACATCTGTATTTTAGTGGATAATTTGGAATTTAGTTTATAACCTACTATATCATTATCCCATCTAATTAAATTGGTCCGTGGTTCCATAATTAATGTAAATAATAAATGAGACAAAGGGCATCCCTGTTTATCACCCTTAATTATTGGTATATTTTGAGAATATAGCTACCTATATATAACTGTGATATGAGATTTATAAATTTATGAGAAAAATTCTGTTCTTCTAAAAGAATAAATAAGTAGTCCCAATTAATTGAATCAAACATACAGTTAATATCTAAACTAACCAGTGTCAGGTTCTTATTTAAATGTTTAACCGATTCAATCAAAATTAATGTTCTTTTTATTTTATCATACGCATTCCTATTTATTATAAAGCCTGTTTGATCTTCATCTATCAAATTTGGTAAAAAGCATTTTAACCTGATTGCAAATATGGACATGAACATTTTGTAATCTACATTAAGTAAAGAAATGGGTCTATATGAGGAACATTTGGTTGGGTCTTTATTAGATTTCAATATGGGAGAAATAAAAGTATATTTCCATGAGGGAGGGATTTTATTAAAATTTTGAGAAGAATTAAAAACTCCCTGTAGTAATTTTAATGCTTTATTAGGTAATATTTTATACATTTCTGGTAAAATGCCATCATTACTTGGGGCTTTATTTTGTTTTAATTTATTAATTTGTGTCTGAATGTCTTTAAAAGATATAGGTTTGTCTATATATTTTTTTGATCTATAGATAATTTTTTTATTAGCATATTTATTAATGAAGGCTTTAATATCTTCCTTTGGATCAGTTGTATTGGAATTTAAATTAATGTTATTAAAGAATTCCCTAAATTCAGATAGAATGTTTTATAAATTTGAGACCATCTTTTTTTTGGGGGGGGGATATATTTCATTAATATGGTTAATTTTATTTAATCTTTTTCATTTTATTTGCTAACAGATTTAAAGATTTAGGCTTTGTCGAGAAGTTTTTTAGCTTAAACATTTCTGAAATAATTTTCATTTAATGATTTAATATTTCCAGATATTTGCTATTTAAAGAATTTATTTATTTTTGTTTATCAGTCATGTATTTATCTTTTTTATGATTAAGCTTTAAATTATCTAACTTAAGTTGTATATCATAAAATTCTTTGTCCCATAATTTCCTTTTATTTTGATACCAACTTATAATTCTTCCATATAAATATGCTTTTAAAGCATCCCAAATATATATTTCAGATATATTATTGGTACTATTTAGCTCTATAAAGTTTTGGGTTTCTAATGATATAAACTGTTTAAATTCTTCTAGTTTTGTAATGTAAGCAGGTATTCTTTTGATTTGAGTACAATAAGTATTATTAATAAGTAATTCAAAAGTTATATAATTATGGTCAGAAAGAGGACCTATTATTACTTTTGTTTTGATTAGGGAATCTGTTAAATCTTTAGAGATTAAAATTCTATCTATTCTAGAATGAGAATTATGCCTATGAGAATAAAAAATGTAAAACAACAAATTCGGGTCAGCAAAATTTTCAATGTCTTTTAGTAGGAATAAGCCAATAAAGTCTTTTAACTTTTTGGCAGAAACTGAAATTTTCCTTTTACCTTTATTAGTAGTGTCATTAGAATCTAAAATGCAATTAAAGTTTCCTGCTAGAGTTATGTTTCCTCTTGCAAAATTAACAACCTGGTCTAGATGTTGTCTAACTACATTAGTTCCTATACCTGGAATCCAGTTTATATTGACTAAAGTGCACACTTTTTTATTTAACTCTATAATTATAGCACAAAACAACCCTTTATTATCCTTGTAAACATCAATTATTTTAGGCATGGGTAATGTATTATTCCATATGATAGCCACTCCTCTTTTTTGAGAGTGTTCTGAGCATACCAAAGCAGTGTAAGCTTTATTATTAAGTTTGGCTATGTCTTCAGAAATTAATTGGATTTCTTGTAGAAAAATTAGTTGCGATTTATGAAGCTTAAGATATTTAAATAAGTTACCTCTCTTACTAGGATTATTCAAGCCATAGATGTTGATTGAAATACTTTTTATTATTGTCATCTTATAAATAAGTTAAATGTGTAAGGAATTGACCATCTAGTTATATAATTGCAACATCTGAAAGGAATACTGTATGATATTTCCCAGTTGGATAGAACAAAATTGCTATTCAGATAGTTTTGAATTTACTTTCTTTTCAAATTAATGGTGAACATTAACAGAACAATTAAAAAACTTGTGTTATAACTAAACAATAAAACAATATATACAACCCAGACCCTTCTGGAGTAAATAAAATCCCAATTCAGGTGACATACTATCACCTAAATTGACCTTTAAACTTGTAGCAACATCAAATTAGCTTCTGGCTAAATAAGAATGATGTTAATCTTCAAATAAGAAATGTATATTTTCCTTTCTCTGTTTCATAAGAAAGAACAAAGAATAACTACTAACATTCTTATTATATTTGAAATACTCTGCCAATGAAAGAAAGTCTTTGGAATTTAACTAATAGTTCATTAATCACCAAATAATTACATCTTAAACAATTAACTATAACTAAGCATTCTAATGTTCTAGAAATATATGTAACTTTTATCATTCATTGCATCATACTTATTCTATTTCTATTTACTTATGAATACATCAATTTTTCAAAGTATATGGCATTGCACTACTTTTCAATACTTATTATTGGAAACTAAACTTTTAGCAAGTATAAAAGAAAATATATTATTAATAATATGTGTAATTGTCAAATATATTATAAGCATTAAGTATGCAATAATAACAATTAATGCTTATAATATCAATTAATTGAAGTAAAATGCAAAGCATTCAATCTAAAATAATCCTCAAAATAGAAGTAATTACATACCATAAGCTAAATTATGTATTTTTAATCATATAGTCTCCAGCATTCTTGAAATTCCAGCTGTAGCACCATCATTCTTTGTGACTTTGACCTGTTGCTTCAAAAATACGAATGCAAAGATGGTAGATATATGACTCCTTCTTCAGCAAATAAGCACATTCATAAGTCATTGTAGGTATTCAATCATATTTTCAAATATTAATAAGGATGTTAAACTTCAGCATTTACTGTTGTCACAAATTATCCCAAAAGATAATGTCTATCAGTCAAGACAGACAAAATTTACATAAAAGAAACTAGAGATTTTACTGTTTTTTAGTCCTGAACTGTTTGAAAGTTATTGTGAGGCCATTTTTGCTTGGGCTGAAGGAGGGTCTCTGTGTTTATCAGTGGCAGTGACTAACATTGAGCAGCTTCCCTGCCCCCCGGAGAGGTGGTTACTGACTTGAAACTGTAGTTTTATTGGCCACTAGGGGTCATTTCCATAACTCCTTCATCTTCCTCTCTTAAAACCTAGTTGCCTCGTGGTTTGAGCGTCTTTTCAGGCTTGTTGGCTGTTGGTGAAGCACCCTCCAAGAGGAAAAAACGCTGAGAGAAGAAGGGAGCCACTTTTGAGATTTTAAGTATTTTTTCTCTGTTTATTTGCTAAGTTTTTCTGCATAGCTGCCTAGCTTGAGCATTTTCTGGCTTGTTAAACTTGATTTCTGTATTAGTAGCTGTATTTAGAGCACAACCAAAAGCTGTTTGCTGAATTTCCTGTTTGCACTTAATTTTAAATCGTTTTTTCTTAAAACTTGCATATTTTCTGTCCTTGACCTAGCACTCTTGTGTGGGGTCATTTACTGCACTGTTATAACTTGATATTACTTGTGAACCTCTGCTATCTCTGTAAAAACAAAACAAAAAAATCTTGCTTTTTCCCACTTTTCTGAGAGTTAAAAAGTTCAGTTACAGGCTTGCTGTTCCTGAACTGTTTGAAAGTTTCTGTGAGGCCATTTTTGCTTGGGCTGAAGGAGGGTCTCTGTGTTTATCAGTGGGAGTGACTAACATTGAGCAGCTTCCCTGCCCCGGAGAGGTGGTTACTGACTTGAAACTGTAGTTTTATTGGCCACTAGGGGTCATTTCCATAACTCCTTCATTTGTCCTCGGAGGAGTGGTTTAGGGCAGTGACTTGTGGTTTGTTGGCCAATTTGGGTCATTTCCTGTCTTTTCCAGCCCCTGCTATAAAGCACGCTTTAGCGATTTAGCCGATTTAGCCGATTTAGCGGAGTTGCTACTGTTGCACACTAGGGCAGCGCCGGTTAAGCAGGTTTAAACTATTCGGCTACCTAAAGTCCACTCTTCAAATTTTCCCTTAAAACTACCTTCCTCGAACTATACTACTGATCTAATCAGCGTATCCTATAATTAAAAGATCATCTCTACTTGACTCCAAGTAGACTATTCTCTATCTGTTAAACGTAGCACTTGCTCCTACAGTACTTATTACCTTGATACGGCACTCTTGTCATAGATAGTACCCCAAAAGGCAACCCCCATTTCTCGGTCACCCACGTCCCCGGAATCTTTTAAAGTTTTTTGTCTATTCCTTCTAGCATGTCGAGGGATCAGTTGCTAGTGTCCTCTCCTGCTCAGCTGGTGAACCTGGGAATATTGAGGCAATGTTACAATTGCCTCATGTACACAGACAACCCTCTCCTCCTCCCACAAAACACAAATACATGCGAGAGATGCAACTACACGGCCAAACTGGAGGCTGAGCTCTCTCAACATAGGACTGGCAAGACCAGTCAGGAGGAGAAGGTTACCACACACACTATAGACCCAGTCTCACATATTACCATTACAACCTCAAATCATACACATAAACACACAAAGACATACTCGGAGGCTCTGATCAAAAATCTACCAAAACAGCAGAGGCCACCAAAGCAGACACCCAAACAACCACCACCTCAGAACACAACACCTGCAACACATAGACCTCACAGTCAGAGTGTCAAACAGTCACAGCCCTTAAGGCCAAACACAATGCCAGACACACTAGTCATTGGTGACTCCATAGTCAGACACACTGACGTCCCGCTCACCAGACTGAGTAAGGAGAAGGTCACAGTAAGCTGCCTGTCGGGCGCTAGAATCCGCCACATAACGCAAGCACTCAGGTCTCTCAACAGCAGGTACAAATATGATTCAGTCATTGTCCACGCTGGTGTAAACGACCTGAGACGTACCTCCTTGGACTACATGAAAAGAGACATTGAGGAGCTCTCTGATTATGTAGCCCAGACAGGTATGACCCTGACCTTGAGCAGTATCCTACCTTCACCAAGAATGATGCCACAATACAGAGATAAGATGATCAGCTTTAACAATTGGCTTAAACACTGGTGTCATTCAAAGGGGATCCAGTGTCTGTCTGCCTGGGATGACATGCTGGACAAGCCACGCTGCTTCGCAAGGGACGGCTTGCACCTGTCACCCCTGGGATTCCGGATATTGGCAAAGGCTCTTGCCACCCCATAGTGCCTTTTTAGGCAAGGCTCAAATTCTAAACCTACCACCCTAGAACACAAAAAGGAAAAAACTAAGGGTAATGCTGCTCAATGCCAGAAGTCTAAATCTCAAAATGCACGCACTCGAGGCCCTTCTCAGTATGGAGAACATCGATGTCTGTGCTGTGACAGAAACCTGGTTCAAGGCTCCTGAGAGCACCCGGCTATCAGGTTTTACCTCATATCATGCGTTCCGGCGCCAAAATCTGGACAATACCAAGAAAGGAGGGGGTATCCATATTCATCAAGGACACCCACACCTCAAGACTGGTGGCAACGCACGATGCATCGGAGACCATCCAGGTGCAATTAACCATAGGCAAGACTGCTCTGCAAATTGTAGCATGTTACAGGCCACCCTCACAAACTCAGGAACCTCACATGGCCTTCCTGAAAACACTAGAGGGATAAATGTATCACCAAACACCATCATACTAGGTGACTTCAATTACCCTAATATAGACTGGGAACACTACTCAAGCCCAAACACCCTAGCCCAAAAGTTCCTGGAATTCATAAACTCAAATGCCATGGAACAACTAGTCACCATCCCCACAAGAGGAGATAACATACTTGATCTCATCATCACGAACATGGGAGCACAATGTTCAACACCGGAGGTGTACCCCTCACTGGTGAGATCAGACCACAAACTAATCTCGCTGGAGGTCCTCATCCCACCCCACCTGAAATAAAAAGACCACAGTAAAGAACTTCTCAAAAGCCGACTTCACACTTCTAAAGACTAGTGTGGTCTCCTTTAAGGCCCCGAGCAGTGGAAAACAGTACTCAAGCCGCTGAATCACTTACAAATGCCTTCTACCAGCACCTGCAGGACTGCATGGATAAGGCAATCCCAAGCAAAACAAAGACTCTTTGTACCAAAGGCAAGCATCCAGTCTGGTGGACCCCAGCCATAAACAAACTCTACAACAAAAGGAGGAAGCTACTACAAGATAGAGCAAAATCCTTAAAAGGTAAGACACCCTTGATCACTATAAGTAAAAACTAAGAGCTCTCATAAAATCATCCAAAGCAAATTTCGAGAGAAAAATAGCTAAAGACTCAAAAGACAATCATAAGGCCTTCTTTAGCTATGTTAGAAACCTGGGAGGAAACTCCCAGATATGCTCAGAGCTAGTTCAAAATGATGTGAAGATTACTGATCCTACAGACATTGCCAACATACTGGCTGACAGGTTCAGTGCAAACTTCTCCCCTCCCCAAAAGGAGAGATATCTATACCAAACGATTGCAGCCCCCAAACATCTCCAGCGCCCAAGTGAGAACTGCTCTCTCCAAAGCAAAAACACAGCATCCATGGGACCTGATGGTGTCCCCGGCTGTGTGCTCCATGAACTCAATGAGGAATTAAACCCACAGCTAGGACAGCTGTTTAATCAAAGTCTTACCTCTGGATACGTACCCAGGAGTGGCGCACTGCAACTGTGGTACCACTTCACAAAGGCGGTGCCTCCACCGACCCTGGAAATTACCGCCCATTAGCTTGACAAGCCTTATCTGCAAAGCCATGGAGAGGATCATAATGGACCTCATAAATAAAGACATAGGGAATTTGCAGACTTTGGATCCAACCCAGTTTGGCTTTGTCAAAGGCAGATCATGCCTTTTAAACTTGGTTGACTTTTGAAACAGTCACCAAAGCCATTGATGAGGGAAAGGCAGTCCATACAGCCTACCTCGATCTGGCTAAGGCCTTCGATACAATACCCCATTCGGGTATCATTGAAAAACTCATCAGCTTAAATGTCAACCCATACATCACAAGATGGGTTGCAAACTGGCTGAGTGACAGAACCCACAGGGTCAGAGCTGCTGGCGCCATGTCAGACTCAAAGCCTGTCACAAGTGGTGTCCCACAGGGCTCAGTCCTGGGCCCACTCTTGTTTGGCATCTACTTTTCCGAAGTACAAGCAAACACAGGAGGGTTATGGCTGACAAAGTTTGCAGATGACTGCAAACTGGGCCATAGTAGAAAACACATCTGACACAGATATCCTTCAGAAGGGTCTCACAGAAACGGATAACTGGTGCCAGAGCCACGGCCTAAAGTTAAATGCCAAAAATGCATAGTCATACCCTTCGGGAAAAACAAGGTTACCCCTAGCTACCAAATAGGTGGCAATCCACTGAGCACAGAAGAAATTATCAGGGACCTGGGGACCCAGGTTGATAGTAGTCTGTCATTCGACACCCATGTAGCTAAAGTAGTTAGGAAGACCTTCTACATTGCCCACCTTATCATGAAGGGATTCTCATCTAGATCAAGGGAGGTCATAGTCTCCCTTTACTCATCACTCATCAGACCAATGATTGAGTACAATGCCCCATTCGGAATGTATCTGACCCGACACTTGCAGCAGCTGGAGAGGCCACAAAAGTTCCTCACCAAAAGGATAAAGGGTCTCAAAAATCTGTCCTATGCTGCCCGACTGAAAGAACTCCAGCTCTATTCAGTCGCATCATTGCTCAGAGGTGACCTTTGCCTAACATACAAGGCCATGTCAAACCCAGATTTGATGAATATGCTTCACCTCAAAAATCTAGATCCATCAGAGCCACAAGGGCGGGAGACTTAAACCTTGACACGGCTATTAATAGGACGTGCTGGAGGGATAGATTCATCACCCAAAGACTCCCTATGCTGTGGAACAAAATCCCGGTACATGTGAGGCAGAGCACCTCGCTGGCCTTGTTCAAGAGAAATCTTGACCAATGGATGGGAGATCGCAGATATACCCCAGGGATTACCTCAGTGTCACTGCTCGACAGAGGCACAGAAAAATAATGGGTATAGTTCCCCATACTAAAGGGGTGGCCTAAGCCACAAAACGATGGGCTAGGCTTGTAAATGCCCTCGGGCAGATAGCCTAGTATGAACCTATGAACCTATGAACCTATAAGAACTGCGAACAATTAGATAAACAAATGCCTTCATATATTTCAGCTAATGAACATCTACAACCATTAATTCCCAACAATCCAAGGCAGCCATAATAAAACATTTAGTATTTCCAGGCGAGCTGCTATAAAATCAATTAAAGAGACAATTAAAGCACAACGCTGCCATAATCTTCCTGTTCACCAAGTAATCAGCAGGAAACTATATCACTTGTCAAATCATATCAGGTGTTATATTATATTACACGAACAACAGAATGTCCAACAGGAAGCATAACTAAAAATAAGCTTTACTCCATATTTAAAAGTAAAAGTATATTACTATAATGTACTGCAACCACAACAAATATATCACTAACAGTAATAAAATAAAAAAACAATAAAGCAAGATATTAATAAGCTCACCTGGGAATCTGGTTTCTTTTCCTCGACTTATAGGGTCATATTAAATGGAAAATTGAAGAATCAGTAAAGGTTTTTCTACAGTAGAATATTTTAGCTATCTGTTTAGTTAGAGCCATTCTGATTTGCAATCCAAGCACAAAAGTGAATAATCATGAAACATTCCATTCTACAAGGCTGGTAACCCTATCAAGTTCCCGGTATACTAAATGAGCTACAACAGAATGGCAATAAATATACTGATCCCAAGGATATTGCCAATATCCTGGCAGATCAGTTCAGTGCCAACTTCACCCCCCCTCTCACCCCCCTAAACGTCCCATCTCAATACTGGAAGATTGCCAAATTCCAGTAGTAAAGGCCACAAACGTAAAAAACACACTCTCCAAAGCTAAGAATGCAGCATCCATGTGACCAGATGACATCCTGGGCTGTGTACTACATGAACTCCACAAGGAACAAGCAAGCCAGGAACAGCAACCCAGAAGAGCCAACCTCTCGATGGAAACAGCCACAAAAGAACACTTCCAGACAGCGAACTCCACAAGCAGATTTATTACATAAACGCCACACAGTAAATAAAACGTTTTCGTCAATGGTACAACTTCTTCAGATAAAAACATTCAGTAGTGTCCCTGCTTTTATACATCACCTAATTGGTAAATTAATGCAATAATTGAACAATTACTACAGAACAGTTCTTAAAGAAGAAACACTGCTGAATTACATTTTAAACCACCAAGAATACCTAAAATTGTGTAAACAGGAAATTCAGCAAACAGCTTTTGGTTGTGCTCTAAATACAGCTACTAATACAGAAATCAAGTTTAACAAGCCAGAAAATGCTCAAGCTAGGCAGCTATGCAGAAAAACTTAGCAAATAAACAGAGAAAAAATACTTAAAATCTCAAAAGTGGCTCCCTTCTTCTCTCAGCGTTTTTTCCTCTTGGAGGGTGCTTCACCAACAGCCAACAAGCCTGAAAAGACGCTCAAACCACGAGGCAACTAGGTTTTAAGAGAGGAAGATGAAGGAGTTATGGAAATGACCCTAGTGGCCAATAAAACTACAGTTACAAGTCAGTAACCACCTCTCCAGGGGACAGGGAAGCTGCTCAATGTTAGTCACTCCCACTGATAAACACAGAGACCCTCCTTCAGCCCAAGCAAAAATGGCCTCACAGAAACTTTCAAACAGTTCAGGAACAGCAAGCCTGTAACTGAACTTTTTTAACTCTCAGAAAAGTGGGAAAAAAGCATGATTTTTTTTTTGTTTTGTTTTTTACAGAGATAGCAGAGGTTCACAAGTAATATCAAGTTATAACAGTGCAGTAAATGACCCCACACAAGAGTGCTAGGTCAAGGACAGAAAATATGCAAGTTTTAAGAAAAACGATTTAAAATTAAGTGCAAACAGGAAATTCAGCAAACAGCTTTTGGTTGTGCTCTAAATACAGCTACTAATACAGAAATCAAGTTTAACAAGCCAGAAAATGCTCAAGCTAGGCAGCTATGCAGAAAAACTTAGCAAATAAACAGAGAAAAAATACTTAAAATCTCAAAAGTGGCTCCCTTCTTCTCTCAGCATTTTTTCCTCTTGGAGGGTGCTTCACCAACAGCCAACAAGCCTGAAAAGACGCTCAAACCACGAGGCAACTAGGTTTTAAGAGAGGAAGATGAAGGAGTTATGGAAATGAACCCTAGTGGCCAATAAAACTACAGTTTCAAGTCAGTAACCACCTCTCCGGGGGGCAGGGAAGCTGCTCAATGTTAGTCACTCCCACTGATAAACACAGAGACCCTCCTTCAGCCCAAGCAAAAATGGCCTCACAGAAACTTTCAAACAGTTCAGGAACAGCAAGCCTGTAACTGAACTTTAACTCTCAGAAAAGTGGGAAAAAGCAAGATTTTTTTTTTGTTTTGTTTTTACAGAGATAGCAGAGGTTCACAAGTAATATCAAGTTATAACAGTGCAGTAAATGACCCCACACAAGAGTGCTAGGTCAAGGACAGAAAATATGCAAGTTTTAAGAAAAAAACGATTTAAAATTAAGTGCAAACAGGAAATTCAGCAAACAGCTTTTGGTTGTGCTCTAAATACAGCTACTAATACAGAAATCAAGTTTAACAAGCCAGAAAATGCTCAAGCTAATGTCCCCCACATCTGAACTATGCTCTAAAACAAACATCTGACTAGAGCCAAATGAATTAGAAGGACTACAGGTAGAGTCCGTAATACACACTGTTTTTTCTTTGCCCAAGATAGGACCAAATCTAGTACCCCTAGCTAACTGAACCTCTTCCCTAACTGAAGTAATCAATGTTATGGGGTAACCCCTGGCTAGAAATAGAGACGTGAGCTTATCACTCTCTTGATGGAAGTTGAGGTCTTTCGAGGTCATACGGGAAACCCTAACAAACTGACCTTTAAGAATAGACCTCTTCTGAAATTGTGGGTGAGAACTATTGTAATGTAAATAACTATTAGAGAAGCTCGGCTTCCTATAAACACATGAACTGAAGCCATCCTCTTCTTTCACCAGGGTAACATCCAAATAATTAACCTGTTCTGTTGATATAGTATAAGTAAACTGCAAAAAGTTAGTTGTAGAATGTAAATAGATAACAAATTCTTCAATAGACTGCCTCGGGCCTGTCCAAAATATACATATATCATCCAGAAACCTAGTGTAATGTATCCAATACTTAGAAAACTCACAGTTAAGGACAAATTTTTTCTCCCATATTGCCAATATCATGTCGGCATAGGTAGGGGCACAGTTAGCTCCCATGGAGACACCCGAGGTCTGCTGGAAATATTCTCCATCAAAGTAAATGTAATTATAGTTCAAAACCAGGTCCAATAATGCCAAAATCAAATGAACATTGTTGTTAGTAACCCCCTGACACTCCCAAAGAGCCTCCTCAATCCATTTCAGACCTGTTGTGTGTGGAATCACAGAAAACAGGTCAACCACATCAATGGTAACAAAGATTAAATCAGACCTAAAAAGATCATTGGTTATACCCCGTAGAAATTGCCATGAATCCTTGAGTAGCTGATCTTGTTTCCCCCATAGCTGTTTTAATTTCCAATCCAAGAATTTGGAAAGGTCATGGGTTTTAGAGCCCTGAGCCGCAACAATAGGTCTAAAAGGGGGGTCATGGATGTTTTTATGTATTTTAGGCACACCAAAAACAGTGGGTATTCTAGGGTGGGGGTTGTCCAAGAATGTAAAAAGGTCAAATTCAATTACATCCTGATCCAAAAGGTCTTTAAGTGCCAAATCAATTTGTTTATATGAGAGATGCACTTCATTGAGTGAAACAGTAGTATATTTCTTGGTGTCCTGCAAGATATTATACATCTTAGCCTCATACAAGATGGAATCCATAACAACGGTGCCTCCACCCTTGTCAGGTTCCATAACTCTTAACAATGGGTTGTTACTTAATTCAGTCAAGAGATCATCTTCAGCCTGGTTAAGGTTAGAAACTAATGGTGTTCTGCTCTTACTACCACGAATCTGTTGTTCGATCTTATTTTCCAAATTTTTTAGTTGCAAGTGTAATGGTGGGTTGTATGTGCTAGATTTCTTAAGCATCAAACCCTGCCCCATATTGGTAGACCCGAACAAGTTCTGTAAATTCAATTTACGTATGAAAAGTTTCACATCAAGAATGGTGTTAACCAAGTTCCTGCCCCTACTAGGAACAAATTTGAAACCCTTGGTAAACAAGGAAAACCATACTTCGTTGATAGCAGCACTACTATAGTTATATATATGATAACCATTCAAAGTGTGCATAGTATGATCACCAATTCCTATAACCTCAATAGAACCAACATTTACCAATCCCGCTGGTGATTCCTCCTCCACCCTCTGGTTTGTACCCCTCCCGTCTGACGGGTGGATTGGTGCCCCAAAAATGGTCATTCAACTGTTGATTGTGTGGTTGATTACGGAGATGCTCAGATCTCCTAGGCAAGAGGTCATCAGCAGTCTCATCTACAGAGTTGAAAGCTACAGCAGGGGGAGGGGGACAGGGTGGAGAGAAGGGCTCTTGAACAGGAGACTGAATTTCATATACACCTGCAGTATCTCTAGAGGTCAGTGAAGGCAGAAACCCACCCCTGGCCTGAGGTGGATTAGGATATTGCCTGCCTTCCTGATACTCCTTGATATCCCTGTACAACTTCCTATGTTTACGTTTCATCACAATATCACATTGTTTGTCTACTTGCCTTCTAATATCATAATATTTCTGTTTCTCAGCATCAAGAGTAACATCAAGTCAGAGGTCACATTAGCATTTAACTTTATAATATCTTTGTGCAAACTATTAATTTCAAAATCATTCCTCTTAATAATGGCCTTTACTATCCCAAAGCCACATTCATCAAACACTTGAATTAAATCATTGTGAAACTCACTCCCAGTAACAACATGGTTGGGGTATTTATGAACCCTTAAACCTTTAGGTACAATATTTTTATTTAAACATTCCTTTAAATACAAATTGTCAATTTCAAGAGTTTTGTACCTGTATAAAGCATGCTCAAGCTGGTGCATGCTATCAGAAAAGGAAACAGTCCCCATAGCGTTACTGTCATTTTGTTCATCAAATTGAAAATTGGGTTTGCGATTTACCCATTCATTAAAAGTAGATACAGGAGGTAAAACAAGCCCTTGAGCATTAGGGCTAGAAGAATTGTTTAATTCCGCCTCTCCGGAATCCCGAAGCACCGCTGGAGTATTCAAAAAGTTACTGTCTGTACCTGCTGGTACGTTAGAAGAATGACCCTGTCCATTCGGACCATCTCGTGAACCAGCAACTGCTGGTTTGGTAGAAAGCAACTTTAATATCTCTCGCTGTTCAGCGAGAAGCGCCTGAACGCCATGCCCCAAAGGAGTTAATAACTGTACCAGTAACATAAGCTGTCCCGTGAGTTGGCTGGAATCAGCTGAATTAGACTGCATTCCCTCCTCCAGATTAGCGCCAAAAGCGCTGGGAGCTGAATCACCGGAACCTGCCATAGAACAAACCAAGCCAACAGGAACAGCAAAACAACCAACTCCACAAGGAACAAGCAAGCCAGGAACAGCAACCCAGAAGAGCCAACCTCTCGATGGAAACAGCCACAAAAGAACACTTCCAGACAGCGAACTCCACAAGCAGATTTATTACATAAATGCCACACAGTAAATAAAACGTTTTCGTCAATGGTACAACTTCTTCAGATAAAAACATTCAGTAGTGTCCCTGCTTTTATACTTCACCTAATTGGTAAATTAATGCAATAATTGAACAATTACTACAGAACAGTTCTTAAAGAAGAAACACTGCTGAATTACATTTTAAACCACCAAGAATACCTAAAATTGTGTATGTATATATTATATATTAAAACTACACACAAATTTCTGCTTTTTGCTTTTAAAACAAAAACCCATACTTATAATGAATTTACAATAAATACAGTTGAGGATATATAATACATAATAAAACACATTAAACAAATAGCAGAGCTAAAATTTCAAACTCTCATACCTCAATGCAACCATGACATGAAATTGAACTAAATTTAAATTAATATCTTAAATCAATAAAAAACTTTATTTACAATATTATAACTAAATAATATAAAACATATATAATGAATTTCACATTACCTAATATTTATAATATTTAGTGTACTACATGAACTACAAAATGAACTGGCACCTCACATAAGTGTTATGTTTAATCACAGCCTCACCTCAGGCTTCATGTCCACTGAATGGCACACAGCTACAGTTATCCCACTCCACAAGGGGGGATCCACTTTGGATCCCAGGAACTACCACCCCATCTGTCTGACGAGCCTGATCTGCAAGGCCATAGAATGTATTATCATGGAACTTATAAATAAAGACATTGGCAACCTTCAAACACTGGACCCCACCCAGTTTGGGTTCATGAAGGGACGATCTTGTCTCCTGAACCTGATTGACTTCTTTGAATCAGTCTCCAGAGCTGTGGATGAGGGCAAGGTGGTCCACACAGCCTATCTGGACCTCACCAAGGCCTTTGACACCATCCCCCACTCTGGAATCATAGACAGACTTGCTAAGCTGGGCATTAATCCATACGTCACTTGATGGGTTGCCAACTGGCTTACTGACAGAACCCACACTGTAAAAGTAGCCGACTCCAAATCCAACTCCAGACAAGTGACAAATGGAGTACCTCAGGGTGCAGTCCTGGGACCACTCTTGTTTGGTATCTACTTCTCTGAAGTACAGACCAGCACTAAGGGACTCTGGATAATAAAGTTCACAGATGACTGCAAACTGGGAGCCATTATTGAATCCCCAAATGATGTGGATACTCTACAAAAGGGCCTTACAGAAACAGATGCTTGGTGCCAGAGCCATGGGCTCAAGCTTAATGCCAAGAAATGTATAGTTATTCCCTTTGGGAAAAAACATGTACCCATGAATTACCACATAGGTGGCAGTATACTAAACACCGAAAGTGTGATAAGAGACTTAGGGACACAGGTGGACAGTGGTCTCACCTTCGATAACCACATTGCCCCAACAGTCAGGAAATCCTTCTATGTGGCACACCTCATCACTAAGGGCTATTCATCCAGAAAAAGGAGGTCATTGTCCCACTGTACTCATCCCTTATTAGACCAATTATAGAATACAACACCCCATTTGGTATGTACCACTCAAGACATCTGCAACAACTGGAAAGGCTGCAAAAATACCTCACTAAAAGAATCACAGGCCTAAAGCAGATGCTTTATGCCTACTTCCTTAAAAAACTCCAGCTATACTCTGTCACATATCGTCTACTCAGAGGCGATCTCTGCATAACATACAATGCCATGTCAAACCCAGAGCTGTTGGATATGCCACACTTAAAGAAATCCCAATCCTTCAGAGCCACATGCACCAGGGCTCTAAACTTTGTCATCACAATAAACAAAACATGCTGGAGGGATAGGTTCCTGACCCAGAGACTTCCCAGACTCTGAAATAGACTGCTCGTACACGTCAAGCAGAGCGCCTATTTGGCCCTTTTCAAAAGGAACATTGACGATTGGATGGGAGAAAGAAAATTCACCCAGGGGATCACATCAGTCACCCTGACAGACAGGGGTCCAGGGAAGTAAATTGTGTGGGAAGAAATAGCCAGGTAATTGTTATGGCTAGGCTTGTATGGGCCAATAGCCTAGTACCACCCTATGAACCTATGAACTTGTTGAATGGTTTGTTGTTTTTAATCATTTTTTCAGCTTTTTTTAGGATCAAATGTTTTCCATGTATTACTTTCTGCATTTCTATTTGCCCAATCCATGTCTTCAAGTTTTTCTAGTATTTTGTTGTTCTTAATGAAAGTGATGGCAGAATCCAAGTCTTCGAATATTTTGTAGTAATTTTGATGGAATATTTTTAGTCTTGCAGGGAATGGCAAGTGGGTTTTTATTTGATATTTCTTAAGCTCTTTAATTAGAGGCAGAAAGATTTTCCTTTGTGAAATCAGAGCAGGGGAATAATCATTATCAAAATGAATTACTTTGTCTTTTATTTTAATAGGTGATTTTGACCATTTCCTTGTCATGAGATGAGAGAAATTTTGCAATGACAGACTTAGTGAAATTACTTTTGTTATTTTTTAGATGTTCCAAAGGATCTATGTGCTCTTTCGATACCAAATGAAAAAGCTTCTGGGAGTTCCAAAATTTCAGGTATCTAAGAAGAGACGAATTTCACTATATCAGATCCTTCTATGTTGTCTGGCAAGCCAAATACTCTTATGTTGTTTCTTCGTGATCTGTTTTCAAGATCATCCAGTTTTGATTGAAGGAGACTGTTCTGTTTTAATAGAAATTCGATGTTATGTTCATTTTTTTGAGTTCTGCCATCTGTCATTCAATGCTGTTTCTATTCCAGACATCTGCTTTTTCCTGATGAGTAAAGTCATCATTTATAAGATCCATTTGTTGAGTACATTTCTCCTTAAAGTTGTCTAATTTCATATCCATTTTATCTAGTTTTGTTGAAAGTTCTTGTAAGTTAGTTATTAAGGATTGAAGTTCTTTTTTAAAAGTTGATTCTTGATGAGAAGATTTGTTGAAGCTCATTTTATTCTGATGATGAAGATTCCTTAATAGTATTTGACAGGAAAATTTAATATTTATAAAAAATGTTTATATATTATCCTAATATATAATCTAAATACATTTGTTGAAGACAAAAAATCCAAAATTAGGATAGTTATATTATTAAAATCCTGTCAAAGCAAGGTCTGAAAGACAGAGCTGATAAAAAATTCTGCTGCACAGTGGACATCTTGGCCACACACCCCCTCCTAATCATTCTTAAGGTCTCTGTGTTAACAGCTGTGCAATGCTGCTTAGCAGGTTTGTGTGGCACCCAACAGAATTAACTGAATGTATCCAGTTTCAATTAATGACTGTCTGAGTCCTGTCTATAGGTGTTGGAGAACCTTGCTAACTGCCGTGCAATGCTGGCAAGCACAGTTGCATTATAATACACAGAATTTGCAACAATGTTTTGTTTTTGACCTTTGCTCATTTACAGATGCCCTATTTACAGGTGTTCTGCATGTATTCTGTCTGCTTCCTGGGTGAGCCACTCATCCAATTTGCACACTGTTGTGTTTCACACAAATGAGATGAACACAAACCTAACCTGTCATTCATTCCATGTTTGGTCTAAGTGGTGCATCATGCAAACACTGCCCCCCCCCCCAAAAAAAAAGAGAAAAAAAGGAAAAAGTAGTTGAAATGAGGAAAGGCAATCTATGACATACACACTACAAAATGCTAGTACATATGAGATTTTCTGCATAGGTCTGGATTTGAACTCTCACTCCAATGAACCTTCAGAACACAGTAAGGATGCATTATCCCTCTTTGCCACACAAACAGCTTTGCAACAAGGAACTGAATCATTCTGCATAAAACCAAATGCAACATCATCTACACTAATGTGAAACCATACAAGTGTCATTTTGTGCATTTATTATTTTTGGATGTAGTGCACTAAGTGAGCACACAACCAGTTATGAGTGCTGCTTGCAGATATGCAGCTCTGTCTTACCTCTCTGTGTTTGTTGGTCATTCTTCTCTTGTGTGACCAGTAGTCTGAGACATGCAGTCAATAAGCCATTCTATATCATTGTCCTTAAAATGTGTGAGAATATTAAATGGCAGGTATTAATTGTTACTGTGTTTGTTGCTTATTATCACAGGTGATCCTGACAGTGGAAGTGTGGGACTTCTACCACCTGATGTCAGAGTATCAGCAGACGTTGATGATGATATTGGCCAAACAGAGGTACAGTTGGGGGGTGCAGAGGGTGAATCTTACACTGAGGTTGACATACAGCCATCCCCTGAAATTCCATTGGACACAGCCAGTAGGCTTATGCCTACCCATTCCAGTGAGCCCTTAGATATTGGACAGATGGATGGTGAGGCAATCAATCAGGGAAGTGTGGTTTCTGCAGCTCCAGTGCCTGTTGACTCTGGCCATAGCCAAACTGTGGGTGAAGTGCCAAGTAGGAGGGGTTGATAAGGGTGTTTGGAGGATGCCTGCTGTCCATCATCCACTTGATCTATGTGTCTCTTCTCGTGCCACTCATAGGTTCATAGGTTCATACATATGTTTAAGGCCATCATGGAGGCACTGGCACATTCCCATAGGTGCTCCAGAGAAATACTTAGGGTTGTAGATGTAGCACAGGTTGAGATATGTGACTGCCTCCACTCTGTTGCTGATTCAATGGATCAGATGAATGACACATTGGAATGAGTGGTGTCTGTGATGGAATGTCTGCTGGGAGGGGGATGGCATCCTTGTGAGTGCAGGTCAGCCACATCATCTGCTGTTAGCCAATGTGGCCATGCCTGATCACACTCCCATAGTGGCAGTACTTCCACTGCTCCATCAGTGGGTAAGCTGTCCACACCCAGAAGTGGAAGATCATGGGGTCATCTTTCTGGGCACCCTCATGAGGCGAGCTCATCCAGCAGACCTCAGTCACATTCAGGTAGCAGCAGTGCATCTGACCATAGGTGTGGACATGCTAGTGCAACTCCAGGTTGAGCCAGTTCTCATGGTTGGGGACAACAGCAATAAACTGCCACACTGCCACCTCTATTATGCATGCCTCACACCTGTCCAATATGCCAAGACATTGAGCTAGCACAGAGCTTGGCTGTATTCATGCAGACATTCACACACCCGTTTCACCTGGAGGACCCATACAGGCACACACACAACAGTTAAATGGTTGAGCTGTACAGCTTAAAACTCATTCTGTCTCACTGGCCATTTGTTGCTTTATAAAAATCTCTGCTTCTCTTTCTTACTCACACAAGCAACAGTTACATGATCCAGCCAGCCTGCTTCCTTTTCTTACTGACATACACTCACCAGCCTTTTGTGTCAGCCTAGGTTTCCTGACCCCCCCCACACACACACACACACTGTGCAAGTGATGATAACTGTGTCATGTCCCCATTTTGTATCTTTTGGATTCAGGGATACATAAGCTTTGTTTCTGATGCTCAGGGTGCATAGCTGACTTAGTGCTTAGACTATCTGCATTTTGTGATGCTGAACTGGTAATTGTACCTTTGACTTATATTGATCATAGAAAGTTACACAGTTAATAGCATCAACATTTTTCTGTCTTTATTGTTAATGATTTTATGAGGGCGGTGAAGTCTGAAACTGTAATGTGTATCATTACTTTCTAACTTCTCTTTTTAATAATTTTCCAGTATAAATGTACGTGCTAAACTGAGAGCATGCAGTGACCATCACTACTTTTGAGAGGTATGACTATGTGAATCTTTAATGCCTGAGGCCTACTACTTAATAATGGACACATATTAGTCAAGTAAGTCTCTGCTTTCACATGTTAAGGTTATTTCTGTACAAATCTTTCCACCTTTTACTTGCTTACACAACTAAGTGACAACATGCTGTGATATGCCAGTCATTCATATTATTACACAATACACTCCAGGTTCAACACTTACCTTGTAAAGCCAGCAGTTGCAACAGTTTTATTTCAGGGCTGACTCTGTCTGATGCAAGCAGTACACAGCCAACACATGGAAAGGTAAAGGGTGTGACAGTTGCCTGGCATCAATGTTACTATATGTATGTGTTCAGGAGGAAGGTTTTAGGCCCTCAAGTGGTGAGTGTGTGCTCTGCATTGTCTTTTAGCCAATGTGAGAAATCTTACATCTGCCTACACCCACAGCAGCTGTTGCTTTCCCCTCTGACTCCTCACCTGAGTGTGGCTGTGATGACTTTGTAATTGGTGGTGGGATGTGTGCTCCTCCCCCTTGTTGATCCTGCTGAAGCTGTTTTCTCAGGATGATTTTATGTTGCATAGCATATACCATGAATATTTCAGTACATGATCAAGGATTGTTCTGCAGGGCTTCATCAGATGTATCTAGGCACTGAAACTGCGACTTCAGAAGCCCACACATGCATGCTATGATATTTCTTGTTTGAGCATGTGTCTCATTATGGTATTCTTCAGCAGGTGTGTATGCATTTCTGATGGGAGTTATCAGCCACAGTTCAAGTGCATAACCTGCATCCCCCAGTAAATGACCCTGTGGGATATCCCCCCTAGTGAACATGTGACACAGTTCACAGCTGTGCCAGATACATGAGTCGTGGTAACTGGCTGGGTTGCCAGCACACATGTTCAAGATGATTCCCTTGGCATTACTCATGAACTGGTAGTTAATAGAGTGGAAGCCCTTTCTATTAATGTAGACCCTTCCCTGTTCCCCGGGTGGTGCTTTAATTTTTACATGTGTGCAATCTATAGCACCCAGTACTTCAGTGTAGTGTGCTACATGATAGATCCCCTGCATATTCCTGTCCATTTCCACAGGTGTATAGAGAAAATATATGTGGTCACTAGCATGTTGGAGCATAGCATTCAAGAATTGATGGAGGATCCTCAATACTGATGCCTTTGACGCACTCAGAATGTCCCCTGTTGGTCTCTAAAAGGTACCTGTAGCTAAGATTCTATGTGCTACACATACCTTTGTCTCCACAGGGATGGGTTAACCTCAGCTTGCACAGGCTCTAAGTTGAGGATGACAGAGGTTGCGGAGTTCTTGTAGTGTGTCTCTATCTACCCTGTAGCAGTCTACAATTTTCACATTGTGTAGATTGTGATACGTTAACTGGGTTCTGAAAACTCTTCTTCTTTTTGACCTTGGTCTGTTAGGAGCAGCAGCAGCATTGACTTTAGCCTGTTGCACATACACATGATTTAAAGCAGCAGCAGCCCCTGACATTGTTTCTGGGTAGACCCCTTTCCGTGGCTGTATTCCAATAGGTTTTGGAATTTGCAGGGAAAACCAGCACTGAGTCTATACAGTTGCTTGTATAGTTTGTTGAATAGCTCCTCCATCTTGGATTGGTTGATTAGTATACAATTCAGCTGCTTATGCTGTAATTTGCATTCCATGATGTTCACCTTGTTTGTGTGGCGGTGCTATGTAGAACTACTTATTGAATCCAAAACAGTGTGCTACTATTGGCATGCACACTGTGTAAACAAACTTTGTAGGCTTTATTGAATCTGGCTGTTAAACTTGAATAGTATATACTTTGTTGAATTTTCAGCATGAACCAATGTTTTATATGTCTAGGCAACCTTCCTGATATGAAAAAAATAAGCAAATAAAAATAAAATATTTGTCATTCAGATAAATTACTGTAAAATTTTGACTAAAATCTACACTGTTGTTCTCAATACTTAATTTCAGAACATAAGATTCTGGAATATTTGAACAGCTTCCTTAGCTGCTGAGAGTCTACTGTCGCTTGCTTATAATGGGCCATTTAGAAGTAGGATAAATGTATTAATTAATATTTTATTTCTACATTTGTTAAGTTGATAGGTACTCTGATCTTTGAACCCTTCCAAGTTAGCCTCAGTCCATGCAGGCAACAGAAAACATTAAAAATGCATAAACGGTAGTACAAAACCTTTACACACTTACTGCATACACATAATAAATACATGAACAATAGTAGATAATCATTACACACTTAGGAAAATAAACAGAAGGAGAGATGAGCTAACATGCAAGTCATTCTAATAAGTTAATAGAATCAATTGGTTTTAGCAAAAGCACTGGACAGTATAAGATAGTAATAAAAAACATGTGCACAGAAAGAAATCAAATAATCATTTTGTGAGTATAAAGGTCAAAGAGTGAAGTGTATATTCTTCAAAATAAATGGATTAAAACATTAAATTACAAACCCTACAAGGTCATTAGTCTTACTTTGTTTTGGGAAGCTAGGAAATGAAATTCCTCCCAAGAAAGTGTGTGAAGGAGATATATGTTTAGTCACTAAGACGAGAGGCGATGGAAAAGATAGTGAAGGAAGAAAACAATCTTTGAGGAGGGTGGCTCCAATCACCTTTGCGTTATTGCAATATCTACTTCCTTTGAAATTATATCCTTCCAAAGTTAACTTCAGTCAGTTACTGTTTCATTTAGTATGGAATATTTATTGGAACAGTCTGTCTTCAAAATCCTTTCAAGGAAAATTCGGCTTTGGCTGTGGTAAAACCAAACAAAATCAAATATATGTTGTTTCTACAAACAGCAATGCAAAGACCTAAGGTATTTTCTGAACAGTAGCTCACTAAAATGAACATTTCTCTAGAATACAATGTTAGCTATGATTGAACACTTGAATAGGGGCTGGTTATATCAATAAGTCATGGCAGAGATATTAATTATAATGAGTTATACTCATGATTGGCCAGGTTTGATCATGAAGGCAAAGACATAGTAATCAAACACTCAGTCCTGGAGTAAGCATAAAGCTGAACCCCCTGCCATGAGTTGCTGGTATTACATAATGGCCTGGATTCATGAATGCCTGCTCATTGTGCTAAGCTTGTGTGCAGCTTACAATTGGAGATACAAAAGTACACATCGCTGCTGGCTACAAAACAAGGGTTAGCAACTGAATATGCTAATGACAGTATAATCAACTGTAGCTCGTGCTAATAAAGCTAAAAATACTTTGCAGAGTATTTCAGAAACATATAAAATGAGCATGAACACATCACACTCACTTTAGCTCTGAATTCCAATGCATACTGTAATCCAGCTATAGAAGAACTTTAAAAAATGTTAAGGGTCACCACTGCATTATAAACCTGTATCTGCAACAGGCTAGGATGTTTTTCAGGAGCAGTAGCAAATGTGTGGGATCAACCTGTCATGAAGAAATAATACAATACAAAAACAGAAGTAATCGACAAGTAAAAAACAATAACTATACAGGAGTATCATAGCAACTGATGTATCCATAACAAACCCAGGGAGGGTAGAGCAGACAGGTATACTTATGGAGCAACATAATATGGGTTTGCAGTCAGTAAGTAGCAACAGAGAAAAAAAACAGTGTGAATAATATGCAAGCACTCTAATATCCCATATGCAACACCCTCTAAACAATGTGCAAACCACAGAAGGAAACAGGCATATTTCTGATCAACAGAGGTTGACAGTAACTAAATTAATCCCCAACTAACATACCTCCTGCACATAACCCTTAGCAACCTCTTTATCAACATACCCCACCATATAGGCTTCCAAGGATCTCTGGGACAAAACTGGGTTGGATTGCACAACTAGGGTTGTAAAGACCCTGGTGGTCATTAGCCTAGTATGAACTTATGATCCAGTGTTACACACAAGAATAGACACCTACTAGGCAGAAAAAAATTAGAAGCAGACAAGTACTCAGCAATGTAACAAAAACATACACAACTCATTCAAGTCAGTGACAACTCCAGTTTTAAGCATTTGTTGCAATAATACTGCAGAACTCTCTGCAGATTAATGTGTGTTTTCCAACCCCTAGGAAATACTTGTCAGGGGACCTCAGAATCATTTAAATACTACAGGTATACAGCCCTCACAGGTATACAGCCCTCACAGGTATACAGCCCTCACTGCCATTATTTATCAACATACAAAAAGAATCATGAATTTCTAGGGTTGCCACCTCTCCATTTTCTTTTTTTCTGGACTATCCAGAAATCTAACCAATTGTCCGGTAGTCCAGAAAATACTGTACAAACTACAGTATTCTATTTCAAAACCACAGACTATCAGAGTTTGCTAAACTGACAGATTTACTGTTTGTTTACAGAAAAGCAAAGTAAATCAGCAGAAAGCAGGCTTCAGGAATGGAAAAAGAGGATGTTCCCCATCAGCTGATGTCATAAAGATGTCATAAAATGGGTGGAATGTGGATGGTAGAGTGGGTAGAAATGGGAGGGGTTACGGGTGATGCAAGGGGTGTGGCCTTTCTCCGGTTTTAGCCACAACGAAAGGTGGCATCCCTAAGTATTTCTGTTGAACAATACAAAATAGCCTCTGCAGTCATTATCAAAATTGTCACCATTTGGTTTAGCATTACTTGGGAAACAAGGCAGTCTTCCCTAACATGATGGAAGTCCTAGGGCTCCACAACCTGCTTATATAGTGTGCATACCCCTCCCCTGGACAAATAGGATATGTTAATTAGGTCTCAACTCATTATCATTACTGAATCAACCAATCTGCTCAATATGGGGTTGGGAGGGTGGCCTAATGGTTAAGGTGTTTGCCTTACAAACACAAGGTGCAGTGTTTGAGTCTCACAAGGGATAATTGGCTAGGCTTAAAATGGCTCACAAGGGCAGTTAGCTTAGTACTAACCTATGAACCTATGAACCTATGTTGGGCAGGTAAACATGGTGTTAGCTGCTGCATGAGTATGTGCACATGCCTAAGCAATAAAAGAGTGAGTATTAATATTTTTGGTTAGGTGATGCATTGCAATTATGACTTGCTAGCAGTTCTGCTAATTCTATTATATGTTTAGCATCCCTGTTAGTGTGTCAGAGAAAAAAATACTGAGAACATTGAAGTTCCCTGAGTTAGGAGAGAACCTTGATGAGAAGTGGCTGTAACTCAGAGTATATATACAACTTAGAAAGATAGAAATGTAATACATTCATGGTACAATGTTAATACGTGGTACAAAGTTACCTTCCCTGCTTCCACATCCTCATTTCTGCAAGTGTCACAGTTAAACAATTGAAATGTGATAGGACACAGAGTGTCAACACTAGTATAGTGGAGAGTAACTGTAAATTTCAGAAGAACAACCCTAAGCACATATTCTCGACTTTCTGTACTTTTGTAAGTAAATGTTTAGGTTGCAAAATATGTTCAGCATGTCAACATTTCATTGTAATGCCATGTGTGCAGTGTTCAAATATTGAAAATTATCATGTTTGAGAAAGCAGGGATCCTTACTGCAACAGTTTTACTTGTGTAAGACCACAAAGTAGATAAATCATCACACTGATTTATGAATACATTTTTTGGCTTCATACTTAGCATGAAGGTTGGCATTGCTCTTCAGTGACCATCAGTGGTGCCTTGCACTGGATGGCACTTCACTTCCTATACCAAAAACTCAAAATGTAATTCCGCATGTGCAAACACTTGGTCATCAGTAGCGCAAACAAGGCTGGCAACAGTAAGCCTTAGTCAGCAGTTTGGGCATTACTGAATGCAGAATATACATCTGTTATGTAACTTTCTCAATAGCTCACTGTATACAATACTGTGTGCTATTAAAATTAGCATGATAATAAATTAAGGAAATATGAAGAGTACAGAAACACAGTTTTCAAAATATGTTTGAACATTACTTCAGTGCAATCTATTTTTCATTAGCCCAAGTATAAATTGTAATGATATAGATGTTGTGGAGAGCATCATCTCCTGTAACCTCTGGATGGTCCTTCCTCAATATGTGTCATACCATAACTACATAATAATGTCACCGAAAACAACATGGAGCATTGTCAGTACGCATGAATGACTGCAAACAACTGCCACGTCACATTCTGTGACAGTCAGAAAATAATTAAGCATGAGATAAGAATTTGCCTTTGGCTATGCAAATAAGCTTAGCTTCATCACAGGTCAGTTAGCACTGCATATATTACAAAAATCAATACAACTGAAACTTTTCTACAGGAATACATATTTGCCTCAAATTATTACTTCAATAGAGGAACACTTCAAATTGCAACATTTACTTGGTTGTCAGAAGTAGGTCTATATTCAGTCACATTAAAAATTGCAGACCTCAACTCATAACCTTGGAATTTCAGTTCTCATGTGGCATTAGAAGTTAAAACACAGAATTCAGAAGTTTGTTTTTCCATTTGTCATGGATTTGATTACGAAGTGCTGTCACTCACAGTTAATTAACTTTTTATGTGCCATTAAAGCATCGTGTATGACAATAACATTTACGTAAGGATAACACGGAATGACAACAATATCCTGGAGATTTTCATGTAATATTTGTGACAATGTTCGCCTTATGAGTGTTATCAGCCATCCCACAGTACATGCCCAGAGGTGGCAGTATTTCATTGAAAATGTAAGTGAGATATAAGCATTAACTGGCAGTTGCTGGAGTCACTGTGGAGCATTTGTACATATATTGAGCAGCTAACACGGCCAAGTCTTACTGCCAAGTTTTTCACTGAAAAAGGGCATAGAAAAAAAATACTATATTCATTTCAGTACAACTCATTTTTATGCTTTCTGTCATGCAAATGAGATTGTCTACCTTGCCTGTTATTATGCTGAGAAATGTGAGATCTGAATTGGATGCCAATTCACTGCCATTTTTTCAAAGATCTTAAAGAAGACATGGCAGGTAATGAAGAGGCTAGTGCCCCATTTAGACCACAGAGGTGGTATGAGTAGGACTCCAAGATTTTTGTAGCCCTCCTCCTTAAACACTACAGCCAAAGACTTCTGCAGGATAACTATACCAGGTCACAGTACAAGACTAAGTCATGAAATAGCCTAGCCAAAGTTGTCACTAGTGCAACTGGCATCCCACACACAAGTGAACAATGATGTCACCATTACAATGACTTAAAAAAGGTGAAAGCAGGACCTCCTTTACCAATGGGAAGAATATTATATGACCCACGACCCACCTCAGTTGTGTAAGTATAGTGGCCCATAACCAGGCAATACAATACCATGACTTGCCAGTATAAACAGATATTTTTTGTCTGTTCTGTCTATTTTCTGCAATGACTGAAGGGAATATGGAGTTGCATCATAGAGACAACAACACCTAAGGGAGGCACTGGGTAAGTATCGGTCAGATATCATTGATTGACATTTCATAATAGCAGTGATTGTAGAAATAGTTTATCAGTTCTCTGGACATCCAAATTGCTGCCTCATCTGGCACTACCCAAGGTATCTGGGACAGGAAACAGTGGTGACACTTCAGAGGACTAGATTCCCATTGTATTCATGCTGGGTGGGGATGGATTTCCAAAGTCTCATACCAATCCCTAATCATAGTTTCCTCCAGTTCTGGCGTCTATTACCATCCCTATGTTCTATGTCTCCCCTCGTTACAGACTGGGACATCCATCCCAACCCTGGCCTATCTTTACCTGGTGACAATAGCGCCTACACCCCAACCACATCACTAAACTACCACTTAACAGTCCTGCAAATGCTCTCCTGACATTTCACTTGAACATTCGAAGTATAAATAATAAAAACCCCAACCTGCATTCCCTCTTAGAAGTTCATTCCCCAGACATAATGTGTCTTTACAGAAACCTGGCCTAAACCTACTACTGCCGATAATGAGGTATTACCCCCAGGCTACAACATACACTGATTAGACCGGACATCTAAAAAGGGAGGTAGGATAGCAGTTCTATACAAAAATACATTGTGTTAATAGAGAACCAGTTCAACCACCCCCATTTAATAATGCAGTAATCCTCATTACCAAACTGCAAATTAACAATAATAAGAATATGAATATTGTTTGTGTCTACATTCCCCCAGGTAATAAAATAAGCACTCTGGAAGATATCCTCCAATGGTTATCCACTACCTACCCCAAAGAAACCATTGTTCTTGGTGACTTTAATATGGACTGGTGCACCTGCTCAGCTGAATCCCCTGTCACTCATATAAATCTGCTTGGGTACACACAAATAATAACCTCTCCCACTAGGATTAGTAAACCCACCAACAGGGAAAGTATCTTAGATTGGGTACTTATCAATAGCCACCCAAGCTTGTATACAGCTGGGACTCTCCCTGATGACCTAAGTGATCATTCACTAATTTATATTATTAAGCATAAGGCAGAAACCTACCATAAGACTACGTACAAAACAATCAGAAATAATAAAAACTTCAATCCTACTAGCTTTCTAAATGAATTTAAATCTGTCAACTGGTCAATCCTAAAAAAACTACCACTAGATGAAGCCATAACTTTCTTTAACAATAAATTCCTGAGCATCCTTGACTCCTATGCTCCTGCACGTACTATAAAGACTAAATCTAATATTGCTCCATGGCTCACAAAGGAAACTAAGATAAAAAATCAAACTTAGAAATATAGCCTGGACCAAATGGTGAACAACTAAAGCCCCCCTCGACCAAGTGAGATAGGGTCAACTTAGAAATTATACAAAAAACTCATTTTGCTAGACAAAAAAACTACTACCAGAACTTCAATTTTAAACACCAAAACAATCCCCAAAAGTTTTGGGCAGGTATTAACCAACTTCTTCACCCCATCAAACTACACCCAGAAATCTCCAGAAACTGTTGCCACTGCCTTTTCTTTTTCACTGAAACTATTCAGTCCTTAGCTAACCAACTTACTCCCACCCACTCTAATTCTACCACTAACACACCCACTTCTCCTCCCCCCTTTAATGTCCAACCTGTCACTGCCACTTTTATCCAATCTCTTATCAAAAAACTAAAACCAACCACCCTTTCTGCTGACCTTCCTGCAGAGTACCTACAAAAAGCTGCCAACACCATAGCTTTCCCCATCTCTATCCTAATCAATAGAACACTAACTGATGGAACTATCCCTCAATCTGGAAAATATCCCATGTTATCCCACTCCACAAAGGTGGAAGTTCAGTAGAACTATCAACTACAGACCCATTGCCATTCTCTCACCACTAGCCAAATTAATGGAGAAGTGCTTTCATAAGCAGCTTATTGACTATCTCATTCAGAACTGTCTGCTTGCCAACTCTCAGCATGGCTTTAGGTCACATCACAGCACCACCTCCACCCTTTCTTTTACAAATACCATATCCCAAAATAGGAACAACAACAGGCTATCTTCAGCCCTGTTTCTAGACCTGTCAAAGGCTTTTGATATGGTCAACCACAAATTACTCATCCATTCCCTAAAATCCATCTCCCTCGATAACCATGCTATTCAGTGGTTCCCATCCTATCCGAATGGCAGACAACAGGCTGTATTATGTATTATGACAGGGCAAACTGTCCACTCTGCTACCTCTCACCCTTGGTGTCCCTCAGGGCTCTGTTCTAGGTCCTCTACTCTTTTCTATCTTCATCAACAATCTTCATACTGCCATCCCTGATGCAACCTGCATTCAATATACAGATGATTCTACCCTGATCTGTACAGCCTCCTCCCCTTTAGACCTACAAACCTTAACACAAAACACATTTAACACAGTTGAAAAATTGGCTTTCTAATCACAGACTGTTGTTAAATTCCAACAAAACTAAACTGCTCCTCTTTACCCCACCAGTAGATCCACCCCACTTTCCTTCTCCATAACATCCAGCAACAGTACCTCTATCTCTCCAGATGACCATACTAAGCTTTTAGGAGCAATAGTGGACAATAATCTCAAATTGGATCTGCATATCAATAAAACTATAAAAACATTAATAACAAGCTTGGCTCATTATATAGAAGCAAACCTTTTCTAACTCCATTATCTAGGACTGCAATTGCCTGCTCACACCTACTCTCTACCCTTCTATATGCCTCCCCCATACTCTCCAATTTGAGCAAAACTGAACTTAGTAAACTCTCACTGTTACAACCATATTGCCAGATTTGCCGTAGGCTCTACATATAGGACACATCACTGTCAAAACATCAGTCTTCTCGGTTGGCTAGAACTGCCTAGCCTACTTCTGTTCAATCAGCTTATAGTAGCACACAAAATTCTGTATCACCCTGAAAATACTCTGACACTCAAAAATATCATAAAGCCATACAGTAATTTAAGGCAACTATGATCATCCAATAAACTGTTGGTCCAAATCCACAAAGCCATTAACTCAGCCGGCAACTCCCTGTTTGCCAACGTTGTTGGTAAAACTTGGAATTCACTTCCATCTAACCTTACCCTTGAACCTTCTTTAAGTCTCTTCAAAAAAGGCCTCAAACAGTATTTTAAAGAGCACTGGCTTTGTCACTGTACTAACCCTGATTAATCACTACTTATTCAATGCCTTATTTAAATTAATATTGTACGCATCTCTTGCTCATAATAGCTAACTGCAACCTGTTGTTTTGTATACTATTACACACTGTGTATATTGTGAGTACCTACTAGATGGCTTTGTAAATATGTTTCACTCATATCTGTTATGTTCTGTGTTATCTGGAGTTTTTCTCCCCGGGCCACTGCTGAAAATGGATATATATCCAGTTGGACTATCCGGGTCAACAAATGTAAAATAAATAAATAAATAATTGTATGTTTGTGCCTGCCACCTATACTACCCAGCATACCTACCCATTTTTTTTCTAACTACCTTCTCCAACATTTCTCTGTCTACAAGAAAGAAATGATGCCCCATAAACTTCTCATATGTGTGTTCATGGCCACAAAACATTATTCAGTTGTTGTCACACATTCTTTAGGATGCAACTATCCAGATTTCCCATATTCTTCATAAAAACAAAATGTTAACTTGTGAAGAAGTGGATAGCTAGGGTGCTCTCCCACCACCATCCTGCACATTCCTTAATAACTCCCCAGTGTCCTATCCTCTGCTTGCTCCTCATTTTCATCACTGTCCTATCAGCTCCATTTCATACCTTTAATCTAGTCAAAAATAGATTCACACACCACACACATAACCAGAAATAGACCACAAAAACTCTCCATTCCTGTCCTCAGCATTTGCGTTATCACTTAGCATCATGTAAATGCTAAGTAACAGTAAATGTGACTGTGAAGACAGGTAGAGAAGGAGTGAAGGCTGCCAGCCTAGTCAAATAGAATTTAATACATAATTCTGATATTTGTAAATATAAATATAAAATGCAGGCTTGTTTCTTAAATGATAGAAAACACTTTAAAATGTGAACTTCAAGATTGCCATCTGCTGTAAGGAAGACTATGCCAAGCATTTCAAATGTTCTTTGAAATTAAAATTATGTTTTGTATGTCCTTTAAAGTTAGAATTTGGAGTCGATGAGTCTGGAGTAAGCATCCTGCCTATTGTTTTAAGACTAAAGTTAATGACCAGAATTTACATGTGGAATGTCCTTTATTGCTGTAAGTGTAAAAGAATGTAAATGAAGTTTTGGTGTGGCCTGGGAACCAGGAAAGTGTAAACAAATGCTGCAATGTTTTATCAGAACTGCAGTTTCAATTTAAACATTGAGAACCAGAGATTGTTGAGCATTTTTGTCTTGACATCCATCTCATCAGCACTCTGCCTGTGTCTTATGTAAGTTATTTCAGAAGTATATTTCTTATAGTAATAGCTAGGAAATTAGAAGATAGTTAGACTGTTTTTCTACTATGTCAGAACTGTACTACTGATTTATTTTAAGTTTCTTTGTGATCTCTGAACTCTTGAGTAGCACTGTGGTGCAGTAAAATTGTCTTGTGATTTAATTATTTATTATTAAACATTTTAAAACATTTTACCTGTGGCTGGTTTATGTAAAGATAAAGTAAGCTCTAGAGTACATCGCATGCTTATAAGTGATCCTGTAATAAGCCCTTCCAAAGCCTTAAGATTGCTTATGTTGCACTACTATTGGATAACAATATTGCACAGTAATAATTGGACACCCTTTTAAGGGCCTTTGGATAGCTGATAATTATTAGCTGGTGGTGGCAGTGATTACTACTGCATAGTCTGGGTAACAGGGCACAGCTGGAGAATCTGTGTCAGCCTTTCCCAGGAGTGTCTGTGAAGTTGTATAAATACTTATCCCAAAGTGTGTGGGTGTGTGTCAGCTACTTGGGCAGGCACACAAAGCACTGGTTGGACAGAGAGGGTACTGGAGGTTAGCTTGCCAGCTAGGCTGAGATCTGGACCCTGTAGCTGTGCCAGTGGGGAGTCTTGTTGTGGACGTGGAGAGCAAGGGAGCAACCAGCCCCAGACTGACTGTGATCTCTGTGTGCACTTAAGGGAAGTTGTACTTTACTGTGTGTATTTGTTATCCTTTCCTCTTATATGAGATGCTCTTTCTGGTGTTAGTGGTGAGAATTAATGCTCCTTGATTGCTGGGCCAGGGCACGGGAATCACAGTGACATGTAATGTCCTGTGGGGAAAAACAGTGAATTTGACTTCAGCCAAATTAATATAGTGCTCATGGTGCTACCATGCTTGGCTCTGTTGCGTGACAGAAAGTAATACTGCTATCACTATGAGGATGCAGTTATTATGATATATATAACTGGCTCCAGGTTTTAATGTACACCATAAGGAATGTTTTAATTCTCATTATTGTTCTGAAGTCTGATGCATACATAGTTATTTGCATTATACTTTTCTCATTGTCCCTTCAAATGTGTGATGTCTGTGAATCAAAAGATGTCCTCTGTAGTGAGATCATATAATGCTCAGGTATAGAGAATATTGAGTAATATTGTCAGATGTTCAAAACTAGCACTGTCTATAACATTAAGTTTTTGTTCTCATAACATTTTACCTGATGAAGTAGTGTATAGATATGTTAGTCTCCCACCACTATCCTCTTTATTCCATAATTAACTCTGCCAGGATCCTACTGTCTGCTTGCTCACTATTTTCAACCCTGTACTTTAAACAGCATTACCGAGTTTTCATAATGACACACAGAAGATTCACACACTGTAGACATAGGGACAGAAATGGCTTAGTAACAGAAATGTCTGTCTGTACTCACCACTTGCATAATACTTAGCATTGTGAAGAAAAAGTCACTGCTAGTTCTCATCCTAAATTTAAAAAAACCTCAAAAAATAATTATGAATGCACTAATACTTAGCCATCAGTCATGGGAATATCTTTACCTCTTTGGTAAGTAATTTAACAGACAGAAAGTACGTTTAGTGGTCTCTATTGGTTGTGTATGGTTTATTGGCTTACTTTATTCCAGATATGGTGACTCATAATGCAGTATATCTACTGCCATATGTGAGAGTAACACTGTCTCACATTACTCTTTCAAGTGTGTTTAAATTAACTGATAGAACTACAAACATAATTGCAGATAGTGTTGAGTGTAATGTACATGTTTTACATGTATGACTTGTAATTACCTTGCACACTGTACCCGCATAGACAGTTGTCAATGATTTACACATAAACACAAGACTTACTTTCAATGATCTGAATATGAATAGTCCAGAATGAATGGGTGACACTCCACTGGTTGCCATCTGTCACTATCAAACATCACATAGATCTTCAATCTTAATGTGACATGCATATACATATGTATCATTCTCTTTAGCACAACAAGTAATGTGAATTATGTGATGTTTGACTTCTTACTACACTATGTTGTGAGCTGTAATCAGAACAGTGATGATGTATGTCTGCCATACCATACTGCCCATTGCCCCAACATGCATAAACTAAAAGTGTGTGCTTTCTGATACCTATTATAAGACTTCTTCTGTGTAGTCAGCAGTTAATGCACAGTTCAATAGAATGTGGATTAAGATAGGCAGGTGTGCACATACAGCAATGTGGGCATTGTGTGAATTCAGGTGTTTATGTTTAGCAATGTGGACATTGCAGGAGTGTAGCAGCAAATACTAACAAGAAAGACTGGCTTATGTAATAGACTTCCACAAAGTGGCAATATTTACAGAGAGAGAGGATTCCCCAGCTCTTTTACTCCTTTTTAGGTCAAACATATGCTTAACAGGCTGAAGAAGCTGATACACTGGTGTCAGTGAAAGCGCTTACAAGAATAAAGTGTTGAAGAATCCGTTGCCTGCTCGTTTCTTCGTTTAATTTGTTTGGCTTTTAAAGGTTTGTTCTAGTTGTTGTCTTCATGGCGAGTGGCTCAGTTCTATCATCACAACCTTTTTTTTCCCAGGATACAGGGTTAAATAATTCAACAAATATCGGCCAGGAAGCGAATGCTGCGGGCGATTTAACCCTGCTTGTACAAGAATTAATGAAAAAAGTTAACAGTCTATCGCAACATATGGATTTAAAGACTGTGCAAGCCACCTCAAGAAGAGTTATGGTACTTACACCTCAAAGTAACACACAACAGGGCGAGCTGCCGACATAACCTTCTCTGCCAATGGACGCCTCTGCCAATCCTGAATGAGCTATACCGAACCAAGGGAATGGAAATAGCAGTTTGGGAGCCTTTGAGAATGCAGGTTATGGCTTAAGGAGGTCAGGTGATACTGCTCAGGTGAGCGATATTCCAACTATGGATTCCTTTTTCAGACATGTTTCTTTTTTCACTAACACTAATGCACCAGCAGAAACTTTTAATGGAAATAATGGTGCACCCACTGAAAACTGTATTGTGAACCACCTTAATGCATTCGATGAAAAGCTATTTAAATGCAGGAAACTTCAGCTTGAAGTTTTCTACTTAGAAGAATGCATCAGCAAAAAAATCATGCCAAAAGGTCTGTGTCAGTGGAGATACCCTATAGGGCTTGTTAATAAATCTCCCTTTCATTTAGAATTGATGGCCCTTTTCGATAAGCAAGGGCTTGAATTTTTGGTGTCATTAATTAACAATTATAAGACTCAAATGATGTCTTACAGAAATGAGTTGGGTGCCCTAGAACAAATTATTATGAACGACAATGACTATGATAGATATAGGTTCGAATATGCACGTATTTTTAACAGCATTGAAGCTAGTTTGGGGAAATACATTGAAGTTAAAAAGAAAAGGTTACTGAGAGACCTTAAAGACTATTCCCAAGGGACTGCATATCCAGCCCCTCCCCCAGTTGTGGCTTTCCCTTCTGGTCCTAATACTGCTGCTCAGACAGTTAATATAAACCAGCCTGATAACACCAATGTTTTGATAAATGAAGGGCTTATGGATTCAGCACAACTTATTCGGCCCAGTGAGCGTATAAGGAACAATTTACAACGCCATGACCCTCAACATCCAACACAAGATACAGGCACCCATGGGAATACCAATGAACAGCAGGTTTTACAGGAGCCTAATGCTTCCCAACAACTCTATTTGAATGGACAGGGGAACAACAGGAAGCAATGGCAGAACAGGAAACACCACAACCGGAGAATGAGATAACACCGGAGCTCCCTATCATTCTTACTAGTTCCGAAGGAGACTTTAAAATCTTCAGCTTTAGTTTCCTAAATGTGGGGAAAGAGATGGTCGACTTTTTTTCTAAAGGTTTAACCTTTGTGCCAGATAGGAGAGCTAATCTGGTCAAGCTTATCAATTGACTTGAAATTGTTTGTCCGTAAATTGAATTGACAGTTGTTGATGGGAGCCCACTCAACACTTACAGACAGTCTGAGGGTCTCAAGCTTGTTTAACCCTCCCCTAAATGATATCTTGTGTCAGTTTGAAAAAGCGTGTGAAATTGACTTCAGAAGAATGTTTTTTCGCATTAGTTGTCATCTAAACAATTACAAGAACATATCGGCTGAAGAGAAGGATTTTATTGACTTACTGAATATTTGCCAAGTTCGAGTCATGAAACTCGATAAGGGTGGAGGACTAGTGTTTATGGACCAACATGATTATGTTAGGAGGATGTATTTGGTGTTAGATGGTGCAGTATATGAAAAGGTTAGCCTTAATCAGGTTCATGGAGCTTACAGGAAAATAAATGCTACCCTTTCAGATTTGTTTCTGGAAGGGAGCATTGATGTAGATACGTTCCACTACCTAACCATGCCTGCACCTATGATCCCAGTGCTTTTTGGGGCCCCTAAAATACACAAAAATTTGGTTAATCCACCTTTTAGACTTATTGTTGATGGTAGGGGCTCCATTTCTTATGCATGTGCCAAATACATCGACTCTAAATTGAAACCAGTGTTGAAATTAGAAGATCAAATATGCCATGATTCTTGGCATTTCCTTGAGTCTATCAACAATTTAGAACTTAATGAGAATTTAGTTTTTCTTACAATAGATGTCAAGGATTTATACACTGTAATACCCCCAACAACTTGGCATTGAATGGGTTAGGGAGTTACTTCACCTTAAAGGTTTAGATAACCAGGAGATTTATGTCATAGAAACACTTTTAGAAATAGTATTATCCAATAACTTCCTTTATTTTAATAATGAACTTTTTCTACAGAAAAGTGGGGTGGCAATGGGAGCTTCATGTGGTAGTAGTTTTGCAAACAGTGTGATTGCGTACTGGGAAAGATCCTTTCTATTTAACCACCAGCCATTCAAGGAACATGTTGTCTGGTACACTAGGCACCAGGACGACATGTTCTTTTTGTGGAATTGGGAGGTTGCTCTGATCCAGTCTTTTATTATGGAAATTAGGTCCTTTACACATTTTGTTGGATTTTACTTTTCAAGTGGGGACCGAGCAAATTGATTTTTTTGGATATACACCTCAGGAAGGATCATTCCAATCACCGGTTTAGAGCCACCATTTACCGCAAGCCCACATACTCTAATTCATTCCTACATTTTACTAGCTGCCACCCACTGCACCAAAAAAAGCAGTAGTAAAAGGACAAGCAGTGAGGGCAGCCAGAATGGACTATGGCGATTTTATTTTAGAATGCGAACTACTAAAAACTATGTTCTGTAAGTGAAGCTACCCAAGTGCCTTTATTGAATACATTTTTGAGGAAGTTATTGGGAAAAGAGTCTTGGGCCATTTTAGACCCTTGGTACGTAAAGGCAATGACATGAGTTCCATAGTAGAACAGAGTGAATTGCCCCTTAGTACTAGAAGCATTCAGACTCCTAGCCAACCCATTAGATTTTTAACCACCTTCTCAATAGATGCTTGTGTCATTAGGGAGATTATTAACAAAAATTGGATTTTCATTTCGGATGATACCCAACTTAGAAATTCCTTAAGTTCACCTCCACAATTGACTTTTAGAAAGGGTTCGAACCCAAAATGTTTAGTTGAAAGATCCTCCAGAACTTCGAGAAAGAAGTTGGGCATGAATAATTGTGTCAGATGCCATCAATGTTGGCACATAAAAATAACAAATAAAGTAAAAATCAGAGACAGAGAATACCATATTTATGGTAGATATAACTGTGATTCTTGGGGGGTAGTCTATGTAGCTACCTGCGACCAATGTGAGGCATTTTACATAGGAAAAACTGAGAGGAAGGTAAAATCAAGGATTTGTGAACACCAGTATAGCATTACTAATAAAATAAACACTAATGCTCTAGCTAGACACAGCTCAGTTTTTCCTGACCACCGTTTTACATTTGTGGTATTACAACAAATGGAGTTTAAACAGCGAGGTGGACCTTGAGAACTCAAATTGGAAGAAGCAGAACTAGAATGACAAGTTAGAACAGCAGCGCACATTTTCCCTGGACTGAATGAGGCCCTATCTATTAAATGTTTATTAAAACTGAAGGCCCTCACTAGGTAGTAATGTTCTGTAATATGCATACAAATACTATAGTCCCTTCATAACATCTTCTCTCTCGACGAGTTTGTATTGTGCATTTATAAAACATGCTTGATTTTCGGACTTTGGTGGTTTTTGGGTATAATAATAATCAAACTTCTTTCAGGATTTTATCTATTTAATAGAATGTATAAATATGTGGTAGACTTTAGAAATAACATAGAGCTGGGTATATGATTTTATACTATTTACATGCGATAAAATAGATTTTACATGTGTTTTAGTTTTATGAATAAGACACATAACCTGTGTGTTTATTTACATTTAGCATATTCGATTGGTTCTTTTTGTGAATTTAATGCATGATCAGATTTTAATATTGCGATGCATAATATACTAGAGTTTAAAGTTTAATATGTATGCATATTTGTATGGCTTTTGCACAATGAGAGTGCTAATATTCTTTAGGTGGTATAGAACTTGTTGACTTAGACATACATGGTCATTTTTGATTTTAAATAACGTATGTAAACGTTTTTTCTTTCCTTCCCATAAAGGGAATGTTTTTTATAGCAGATAGCACTTTAAACTTTAAAAATAGGCAATGTTGCTTTAATTTTGAATGTATATGATGACAGCATTTTTGTGGGTATCAGTTCATTGACTTTGAACTTTTTGAAGAAGTTTTAAATTGGGAGACTGGGAGCAAGTTGTTTTACTTAGTCTGAAGAAGCTGATACTCTGGTGTCAGTGAAAGAGCTTACAAGAATAAAGTGTTGAAAAATCCATTGCCTGCTCGTTTTTTCGTTTACTTTGTTTGGCTTTTAAAGGTTTATGCTACATAGTGGTCTCAAAGTATTATAGGACCTGCATTATGATATTTTGTTATGGACTTTAGATAGGTGGGTAATGTTCATCTAGTAATTGATGTATTCCTTATGTCGATGCCCAGAATAATGCTGTATGTATTGCATTTTTCACTGTGTGACAGTAAGCACCAAGTAATCAATGGTGAACAGTTATTGTCATTTGTCTTAATGTGGCAAAAACTGCTGATAATATGCTTCTGGAAGCATGATTTGGTGCACTCCTGAACAATGTAGGTAATGGAAGCTGCATGATGAAGATTATTTGAAAGTGCTTATCATTTGTAAAAAAAGGGACTTTTTACTGTGTTGATGTTTAACTTTGGAAAAATTAAAAACCTACTTTTAACAAAGTACCAGCATATATTTTGTGGACATCATTAATCTGTTTAAGCTTTTGTATCCAGACATACGATACTTTTTTGCACCAGCCTTGGTTGTTTGTCTGCCGTTGGCTTACGTTTCTTTCTATACTTGTCTTGTTAGGCTTCCCTTTGCCTTTATATATTCCTAATTGACCTATCATATATCCCTAACTGACCTCTCTGTTGTTATGTTGTGCATATATACTCACATACAGATCTCAGGATTGTACACACTCCTTTGCTTATATCATGCACACAAGCCCTGCTTTATCTCAATGTGGCTATGAGACTGTGTTGTGGACTTAAGTTGGGGCTTCTCAGTGTCCAAAGTAGCTTGGATTCTTGCCTATTCAATTTGCAATGCAAATGCAACTAGTTGTGTTGGCTCCAGCACAACACGTATGCAATGTTAATGAATCCCAGGTAATGTCACTTTTGTTGTTTTATTATATCTTAGCTAAACAGAATCTGTAGTATAACAATTTGCAAATATTCATTAGTTACATGAATGTGCTTCAGATTGTGCTAACAACTAGAAATGATGAAACAAAGAAAACAAATGGTATTATTTGAAAAGATAGTTTTTATTTGCTGGCTGTTTTTTGTTAAGTTTGTAAGTTCAGATGTACCATCTGCTGTTTTGTAAGTTCAGATGTACCATCTGCTGTTGTTAAGTATTTGAGTTTTGTGCTTTCTGAAGTGTGCTGGAATGAAAGATCATTTGATGTTTCATAAGGAGCAATTATTCTGTACAATGCAGCTCAGAAAATTCACACCAATAGGATGACAATATTTGACATGTACATTTTATGTTTACTGGTTACAATTATTTGTTGAACTGTTTTCTTATGATACATAGCATCATATTTGCCATGGTTAGAATCAAGTGATCACAGATCCATTTAGATTTTATTTGTCCAATTGAAATAGAATTTCTAAGACACCAATGTATACTATTTTTAAAAAAGGTAGTGTGTAGAGAATAGTTAGACAATTAGAAGGAAGTACAGCTCTATCTCACATATAGTTAGATGGCCTAGCAGTACCTCAACACCTGCTTCTAATATGAATATTTTAAACCAAGACAGAATTTTATTAAAAAAAAATAAAAATCTCAGAACTTAATATTCCCATCACTGTAATAGTAAACTGATTTTTAAGTATTATAATGTGATTATGTAATCAGAATATAGTATTTTCGGTCATTGTTTAACAATTTACCAGACTAAAATCGTTAGCGCTTTCCCTGCAATGTTCAGTCTCTTCCAGTATGAGAAAGCCCATGACCATAATAATCGACAGATACCAAAATATTGTTCTCTAGGGGAAAATGTAAATCCAACAAGAAAATATTTGACCAGCAAAACTAACCTCTTCTCCCTTCTCTCCCTTACTCATCTTTTTAAGCTATTAAGAAAAGAGATCATTTATTTAATAAACATGGAAGCAGGAATGTTATAAAAATAGTAATATATTCTAGTTGTATAAAAGATAGCTTTCTGTTTCACTCACTACTCTAGTCTTATGGTTCTGTGATAGTTTAGCTGCGTCTACTGCACCTTGGTTCTGACTTCACAAAGCAGCTGCATCGCTTCAATAACCGAACAAGAAAAACAAAATGTATGTGGACTTCCTGACCAGAGTTATGTAGGGTCCTTAATGAATATTCTGTTTATTAACTCATCATACAGCAAAGTAGCAGAAGATGACACCGCTCAATCAGTCCCCATTTTACTACAAGATACTGAGATAGCTGTCTGCTTTGGGGCTGTTTCTACTGGTGTCCGCAGTATTTGTTAACCTATATCCTTAACTCTAGAGTTCTGCTGGCGTTGGGGGAAGGTCTACTCTAAACAATACATGATGTAATTTTACTGATGCTATTTTCCTGATGCATATCTTTTTTATTTTACCATTACAGCTGAACTCACAGTCAATGTAATATTCGTTATGTAATTTTATACCACAGCCATACATTTCTTCAGTATTATCTTGCAGACTTACTTGCGTTCACTGCATTGCTTCATATACTACCTAATTAGTACCACTGTCTCAATATTTAATGTAGCCATCTGTCTGGAATTTTTCCTTTACTGTTAAAGTGTGCATTCATAACTGATTAAAGTCCAAGACAGCTACTAAGCTCAACACAAACAGGATGAATACAATGGAGATTAAATCAGTTGAATGACACTTTATATTTTCTTTGAGCATATTGATATCCTGCAGGAAATACTTCAGCAATGATGTAAAAGCAAATGTGTTCTGCAGAAACAAATACGAAGGAATAATTTAAATATCAAGACAGATAATGCCAAAGCCATAGTAATGGTTTGTACAATCAGTCAAGAATTAAAATTATAGGTTACATCATGTCATCACTCAACAACATTTTAGAGACTAACATGAAAACAAGGCACTACCGGAGGAAATAAGCGTTCTGTGTGATAAGTGACAAATCATCTCTTCAGTTTGTATCACGTAAAATATGAAATGCTTCATAGTCAGAAGTTCATAAACATGTTTCAATGTGTGCTGTAACTGTAAGACATGACACCCCCCAACAAGTCTGAAAATGCTTACTTTGCTCTCTGCCTGTTACACAAGAAGTTAAAATTAGTGAGGTTTGAGAGGAGACAGATTTGTAATTTATAGAAATGCATGATATTACCCAAAGCATTTCCAGGGAAGAGAAGTGTATATGTTTGCAACCAGATATGAGGCATAATGATCAAATCACATTTATTTTTCCTCCTGACAAAGTGACATAATCAAGAAAATACATAATAATGAAGTCATATATGCCTTATACTACTCCTGACTTTCATCCCAAGACTAAGCAGAAATTCTTTGAACAAAATTGTCATACCATTTGTATTCTGCCTCTTTAGATTGTTTTCCTACTGTTTCTCATCTGAGCAAAATAATTTGTGTGACCATATCAGGTAATGTCTCTTAGAAGTATTCCTTTTTATTATGTTGTATATTTCATCATAAATGTAAAAATCAAGACTGTTACCTGCCCACACTTGTCCTGTTGAAAGAGATACTGGTACTAATGAAAAACACTAGACCAGTGTAAGTGCTGGCCAAGAATCATTGAGACATGACGATATGAGCAGACAGACTTGTTTGTTGCTCAGTAAACTCTTGCACTCTTTTTCCCCAATAACATGCGCAGTTGCATTAGAGGTCAGAGTTTACCATTGCTCAATAACTAGCTGTTTTAACATTTATTGAAGTGATTAAAATCTGTGTTTACTATACAGATAAATAAGGATAAGTAGATAGACTAAATATCATAAGGATAATGTTGTTTAAAATTAACAAAAAAGGCAATTATGTCCACCTAATATATTAAGCTGGAGTGGATATTTTGACTAATTCAAAACCAATCACCAGCACCTGTCAAAATCATTTGGGCAGAAATGAAGACACCGCATGATGATCTAGTATTCTCCTTTATTGCCATGATATCCAGGTGCTTTTTACTTTAATATCTGTACTACTGAGTCTTCTTAACTGTGTTATGCACTCTCCTTTGTGTTTAGAAAAAGATATCTATGACCTGCTGCCCAAAACTTGTGGGCCTTCCATTTTCGATGAGATACAAGATATGTGGTCATAATCACTCAAGTGAAAATAAGATTGTTTACATGATTTCATGATTTTGTGAAGTCCGTGTTTGAATAGATTAATTTACGAAGTGAAGTAGTTTAAATGCTGGCTCTGTCATTAGATGCCAGAACCTCCAACATTTCAGGAATTATAGACTAGAATATTCTTCATTCACATATTCAGATGATAGCTAGGATGTCGCATCTTTAAAGTTATCACAATCCCATGCGATTTGAGATAAGAACACTGCACATCCAAGAAACCAGTAGCTGAGCAGAAACAGACAGCTGACTTGGTGATGTTTTAAGTGCTTTCATTCTTTATTTTGTGAAAAACGTCATCAGAAAATAAATAAATGTTAAAGGCTTGCAAATAAATATCTTTGTAGAAACTTGCCATAAAACTTGTTCATGACCAATGAAAAAATTACTTTGTATTGCTGTTTAACCAATAGATGTTCTGTCTGGATAGACGTATCAGTAGTATAAGATTTTGCTCAATGACCAATGAAAAATCCAGTCTTGGTGTGCGAAAAGCCAATGGGAAAGTAAACTGGATAAACCTATCAGAAAGGTCCAGGAAGAATCGCTCGATCAATCACTGAGTTAGAAAAAAAAGCTAGTGGGAATGTAAACACTGTGCTAACTGTGAATGGGAAGTGGATAAGAAGACGACATTACTTTATGATCCACACAGGGTTCAGATGTTTTACAGTACTGACAATTAAGTTTCCATGATAGATACATTATACCTAACTAATATTGTTCATGTACTTCATGATATTTACGGGCATTTGTTCACATTATGCTCACATTTGGAAAACAAAACATTGTGCTAGTTAATTTTTACAATTTGAGGTGTGGTTTCAATTACTCTGCTTCTGTAGTTTTGGAAACATCTTAGTTGTCATTTTAGTGTGACAATTATATAAAATGTGTTCACCACAGTTACCAAATGGTTGAATATGCTGTTGCTGTGTACTGGAAAAGGTCTGTGAAAACATTATCACAATATGCTGCTCTGATACATGCACAAACCTCTACAAACTTAGACATCATCCTCCTATTGAATAAGAAGTGATTATCTCTCATGCCATAGTGTTTAGTTCTTGAAAGTGTAGCACCTAAGTTATGTTAAACTGTCTGAGAGTGTGGCTTGGATGGTTACCAATAAGGTTAGCAGAATTACTGATTCGGAATGTGATGAAGGGGTCCCTAGCCCTGGGACAATGCATACTGAAGGAGGAAAGTGAAATGATTTATTTTATTTTACTTTAGTTAGTTTGCTTACTGGGGTAGTACACTGATCACAGCACAATATTTGTAGGCACGACCCAGATAAAGGTAGTTTGATTGACATGCCACTGAAAATAAGGGAGAGACAGAGAGGTGGTATATGGCTAACAGTAAGAGGGGGTGACAAGCTCATTCCAGTCAAGTGACACCTCCTGGTGTTTCTACAGTTGCGTCCTACTAATGCCTCTAGGCATCAAATATTGCTTATTCACATTTGCATTAATAATTCTAAAACCATGCCACATACAAAGAATTTAAAGATTTCATCTTAAAACTTATACAATGGCAAATACAACTGTATTGGTATTTGACTCTGTCCAGTGCAAGAAAAGAGATATTAATTTTTGTTCATATAGTCTCTATCTATATTGTCTTAAGTTTAATGTCTTTCTAAATATCTCATCAACCAAGTAGCTCAGGCAGAACTGCTTAGCCTCATGTGAAAGCTGTCAGCTGGATAAAAAATGTTGCTGACAGCATGTGTGTAACTCGAGTGGTTGCTGAGATATTGTAAGTTGTTTACAAAATATTACAAACTTAATAGTTACTGCATTTACCATGACTTATAAAATCCAGTTTGAGTTCTACAGTCTAAAGAATACTAACACTATAAAAATAGTCTGTGGTATAGAGTTTTACCATTTACGCTTCCTTAGTGAGTCCTATAGTTCCAGAGATACGACTATTTGTTTGAAATATGAGAACATAATTTGATTCTATCAAAAAGCTTAGGCTCTGCCCTTTGGAAGTTACAGTGCAAACTTCCAGAGCTCCTTAGCAGGGAATGAGCTAGAACCAAACCAAGGAAATGTTCCTGCAAAGCTGCAATTTACTGGGGCCCTACAGGATATTGCTTAAAGGATTGTGCCATTCTTACCTCTCTGTACTTGATGTGTTGACTGCTTTGCTCCCTGTACTATACACAAGCTGGCAGTTAGCGCACAGGAGTCTTAATTCTTAGGATAGGTATGAGCTATTAATAAGTTATTTGCTGTAGTCCTGGACCTGATTCATTCTTCCACTATTTGCCTGTAGTGCCTGCTATGTGATTCTAAGTAGGTCATTTAGGCAGATATAGACATTTGTGTTCAGTGGGCATACTTTGCTAATAAATACAGTGGGGGAAGCATGTATTTCTGGATGACACTGTTAATAGTCTTCCCATTCAATTTATTTTATACTCAAGATGATTCTTCTGTCTTTGTCAGTCTAAACACACATTTGTGACATATTACATTTAATATAATTTATTTATTTACTTAGTTGTAGTTTGTTAACCGGGAAAGTCCATTGGGTTGAAAACGAGCCCATTTTCAATGGAGGCCCAGGGAGGTAAGCTCCATAAACAGATATTACAAAGCTAATATCAACAAAGTAAACAAGTTGTTGTGTCTTTCGGCTTTTCCCAGTTAGGGGTCGCCACAGCGGAACTCCGGTCCGCTAATGATTGGCAGTTGATTTTTACGTGCCAAGTTGCCAGCCCTGATGCACAACCTTCAATGAAGGTACGCACATTCACACATGTCTCCACGCAGAAGACGCTTTAGCTGAGAATCGAACCGGACAGCGTCTTACTGTGAGGCGACAACGTTACTGCAGCACCATCACTGCAGATAACAAGTACAATACAATTTTCAAAAACTACTAAAACACAGTAACATATAAGACAGAATAATAACATTTGAGCAGGGTGTATAACAAAGCATTGAATGAAATTAAAACACAAGTATTTTGAAGTACATAAATATAATATTAAAGTATTCACAATATAATACATTGTATAATCGTGCAAATAATGGCATGTAAACTGACCAATCACAAGTGAAAAGACTTTATGAATGGATGAATTATGAACATATTCATTAACTCACAGTTTGATCATTCTTTATTTTGTTTCCTAAAACTGATTCTTCATATCACACAACTTTCTGTCACATAAAAATGTAATAACAATAAAAAATGAAACCAAACCTGAACTTGAATTCAGCTGATACGAATATGACAAAAGAATAAAAAGTGCTGTTTTTGGTAATCCCCATCTAGTATAAATAAATAAAATGTCTTATAAATTTCAGAAAAGTAAAAGTAAAACACAAGAAAATGATAAATAACCATTTACTGAGACCTGTGACTTTACACAATACAACTGATTCTGAGACATACTACTCCTCCCTTTGCTGTCATCGATGACATCTGAAAATAAAAAAAAGGTAGAAGCATTACCTCTCACTGTCCCCCAGCTGCCATTGCTATAATCAGGGTAGGAACATACAACTGAAATTCAGAAAGTGATAAGTTAAATCATATTGTATTTAAAGTGGTTTCTAAGCAAAAGTTAGAGCTCATTGAAGGAGACAGTACACAAATCAACAAAAGGTAAAATTACTGAAGAGCTGTTCTGCAGTTGTGCAGCACATGTTTGGATAACCATGGTTGTGCAGTAAAGAAGCAGCAAAAATTAATGAATATATAGGCGGCCAGCACTATGGAGTCACGACCACCGCAATGCAGTATTTATCCTGTAGTGTACAGTTCTCATGTTACTCTACAGAGTTTAGTAAGCTTGCTATTTTTAAACACTTGTATTACATTATCGCTTAAGACATAGGCAAACATAAATTTACAGAAAAGATAACACACTATTTTAACAATTTTCTATTTAAATACAATATACATCACATATATTTTCCTTGCTACTATCAGTCCAACATTACAAAAAATGGTGAATTCCTGCCTTCCCTTAAACATCACTCCTCCTCCTCATCTTAAATATTATTATGCATGTTTTGTTCCCACAATTTCCATTTACTTCTATGTAATTTGCTCCTTCCCTTTTCTAAATATCCCTCTTCCAGTTGTTTTATCACTTTTATAAAGTTTGATACCTCAAATACAGTTGGTGTAGACTTTGATTTCCATTTTCTAGTAATTGCTTTTTTGTCAGGCAGCAAAATTAAACTTAATAAGGCATTACTATGTCCAGGTAATTCCGATTCTGTATCCCAGCTCAGAAGAATCATTTCATTACTTACATCTATTTGCTCACCCAATATTTCTGATAGAGTGCTCTACAGGGAATTTTTGAAATCTGCCAAATCATTACACTCCCAAAACTTATGTTCACAGTTACCTCTTTCTTCTGGTTCACAACTCCTGCATTTAGTAAGCTTGTTATTGACAGTGAAGGTGTCCACTGAAAGCATGTATACCATCGGAGGTCGCTTGTTAGTAATATGTAATGCAGTTATAGGTGTGTAGCTGCTTGTTAGCATGCCAGAAAAGCATTTATAGTCATGGTAAAGCTTGGTGGCGTGGAGCATCTTTAAGCACTGAAAGTTATGTCAAGAACAATTTTCCCTTAACATTGTGAGTAGCCAAATATATATGTCCACATCAGCAACAAAATGGTGGCAGAAAGGGGTGAATTGATTAGTAAGAAAGTGGGATAAGAACATGCAACAACAACTTGTAGAGCAGTACAAAGTTGGTGGGGGCAGGGAAGCAGTGTGCTTTTTATTAGGAAGGGATTGAGTTTTCTTTTCCCATTTTAAAGAAATAAAGGAATAGGAGTAAGGTATGCAAGGGGAAACTAGGTATGGAAGGAGGGTATATGATAGGCAGCAGGGCTAACACACAAACATGAAATAGTACAGACAAACAAGCAGTTATTCAGATTCAAGGTTGGAGTCACAAGGGATGGATGCATACATGCACATGGTGAAAAAAATGGTAACTGTGAAAGCTGGATCACACAGAAGATAAGGAACATAACATAATAAGAAGGGGATCACACAAGGCTAGAGACAGAATGAGATGCTGTCTAAAGACGACTGCCCAGACGAGTCAAAGTGCAACCCATCGCTGCCCAATGCATCTGAGTAGCTAATTGTCAAGGCCTGACACTCCAACAAATCTGCAGGTGGGACTTAATAATATGGCTAAGTCAGACTCTTATCTGATGCTTCACTACAGACAGTCTGAACTATTGCAGCTCCAACTGGACCACAGGAGATTGGATAGGGATGTCCACTGAAAAGAAACATTCACCTCTCCCTAGTAAGGCACCACCATCACAGCAGTGGATTCACCATGTTTCACAGCAACTGAAGTTTGTGATGAAGGTGCTTCCACTTCATCCTCTTTCTCATTTGGGTGGCCTGCACAGTGGAGACATAATGAGAAAGACACCATAAGTGACAAATTGTTTCACCTCACAGTCAAATTTCCTTTCTGTGGAACTTGCTATGCTTATGGTCTTTCCAACCTCCTGTGGCACCAAACCATATTAAGGCATTTTTCCTCACAAGCTGAAAGATGCAGATGTCTGGCAGTTTGCATGGAATATTAAGGCTCTGCTCTGTTAACCAGTTATTTCCTACAGTCAGTAGTAGCACAGGGTTTGATTCCATCCACCTCTATTTGCCTACTGTGCGATTCTGAGCAAGTCACTTGGCCAGACAGTGCTCCCAGATCACCCCTGACAAGAGACACTTGTTAATCTGGTTAAACATTTGTAAAAAAAGATATGTACAGTGTGACAACAAAAGGCACTGTTATAACATTATAATTATCATGTATGTCTGCACTGCTCTGCAGATCATAGAATACTAGTGACTCTGGACAGTTAGATAGAGGCACACGTCATACCAGGCATCTACCTGCATGAAGGGTCCACCACAGAGACTCAGGAGCTACAGCCTGATTTCCCTGGAGGTACAGGAAAACATTTGTTTCCTTGATGCATCATTCAGGAGCTCTTCAGTAAGAGCTAGAAACATCTTCCAGACTTCCACAGATGACAACTCATATGACTGAATTGAAATGGTAGCCATGCACACAGCAGAGGTTTGTAACATGTGACAGTTTCATGCAGCATTCTTGAGATCCCATGGTGTTAACACATGAGCTTCATGTTAAAACTCTAATGCAAAAAGTGTAATTGCTTAACTGATGTAGAGACATTTGTGCCATAAGCCCCCATTGCCTATGTCATACACAGAGGAGAAAAAAAATGCAGACTCTAAATTGTAACCAGGGAGCAGTTAAATGCATAGTACTCAGCATTTAGTTTTAAAATTTGTTTTTAATCATTTAGGTATCTGATTTGGCAGGCAAGGTGTATATCTTCCAACCTGACAGATGTTTTAGACCCTGGAGCCCCAAAAGAATATTAGGCATATTTCCAAGGTGAATTTATAAGTGTTAACAGTCATCTACTGTGCTTGCCTAGTTACATCATTGTTTTGCCTACAGCTTCTGTTAAGGTGCTTTGGAGGCATGACAGACAGGAGGGCATATTGTTGTCTTTGCATGAATTAACAATGGTCTGTTGTACCTGCCCTTCTTGCACACAAACTTTTACTGCATACAATTGTAGTGATAGTATTTTGATAGGTAACATTGTGGTGGATGTAAAATAGAGTGGAGTTGCTATACGAGTAGAGTTAGTCTTCTTACACAACTTGGTTGGACACTGTGATATTACCATGACATACCTGTTGACCATATTCCATGGTAACCTATGTCAAAAGACAGGAAGCTGTAAGGTAGCACATGTCACAGGGCCTATATACTATGAATTTGACACTGGGCTGCCACCACTGCCACCAAATGGGATGGGGAGCTGACACCACAATCCCTAAATGTGACATTATGAATGAACTACTGTCAATAATCTGGCACCCAGATGGCAGGATGTACCCACTGATATCAATATAGTTGGCACTGATAAGGTGAAGATCCCAACATTGCCAAACAAGAGTAAAGTAATTGCAAGAAAGTGCACACTAGTCTGTCTGTTTGTATAACTAGTTTACAAAGTACAACCTAGTCACAAGACCATAAATGGAATATGGAACATCTACAATGTATGTACTGTACCTGTGTACTATGTATGTATTCTACCTATGTTCCAAATTTCAGCTGTACACTACAAATCTATTAATTACCTTTATTTTTAAATTAATATTTTTTGTTTGTACTCTCCACTGTAACTGTTGATGTGCTGCATACCACTGTAAAAACATGTATTTTGTAATTTGTGTGTATACTAATCATGTCTAAATAACTAAATGTATCTGTATTTTTTCTATGTGAAATTCACCCCGGGGACATACCTCTCAACTGTACATATTTTTGCAGAATGTCCAGATTTTTGCCTCATATTTTTGGTGTGTTCCTCCTAAAATATGTTCCTTTCTGGCAAATAGCTGAGAAAGTCATTAAATAATGACAAACATTTGAGTTTAAGACTCCACATCCTTCAGAAAAGTGATCCTAATGCTAAACCTATTATTCTAACAACTTTCTAAGTTTGTAAGAGCAATATTTAAAATCTGTCCCCATTTGTCCCCCATCATTTTTGGCTTTATCCAGATTTTTTGCTCTAAGAGGTTGAGAGGTATGCCCGGGGATCACGTCAGTCGCACTGCTAGACAAGGGTCCAAGGAAGTAAATAGTGTGGGAAGAAATAGCCAGGGCATTGTTATGGCTAGGCTTGTATAGGCCCTAGGGCCGATAGCCTAGTACCAACCTATGAACCTATGAACCTATATGCAGGTCAATAGGCATATCAGCAATTATAGCTCAAAAGAAATGCAGTTTGTGTTATTTTATTTTTGTTTGTCACTTTAACAACAAAGGATGGCAAGTCTGTGGATTCAACTTCAAAGACATCACTGTTATTTGATATTCAGAAATGCAAAAGAAGCTATTCAATGCCAGAAATCAACCTTAAATAAAAGTAAAAGAAATAAAATGCAAATGTTCATGTCTTTACAATGCTTTATCAAGTATGTAACCACACTATTCACAAAAAACAGTTAAATAATCACCAACAAGTTCTATCCGGGTCCAAGTCATGAAGTAGCACACCATCTCTGCCTAAGTAGGCTTTAAGCCCTGCCTCTTCTCATCAGCAAAGTATCACAGAAATGATCCATGACACCCTCACTGGTTACAGTGAGTGCACCCTCTGCATGTGGCTCTTATGACATATTCTTCCTGTCCAGTTTGTTCCTTGCAAACTGTGTTACTGTCTCCTGTGCAAGTGGTGATGAATGTAACCCACAACCTACTCCATGTGTACTGTACTGGTGTGATGTCTGATGCACTGTTTGACCAGCCCATACACAATCCAGCATAACTTAACAGATCAACTGGATACATCATTGTTACTAGTATGTGTGATGCTGTGGGTCTACCTACATACATACCTGGGGCACCTCACTAGCAAGCTCCATCCAGGTCCAAGTCATGAAGTAGCACACCAACTCTGCCATGTGAGGATTTCAGCCCTATCTCCTGTCATCAGCAAAGTGCCACAGAAATAATCCATGACACCCTCGCTCATTACAGTGAGTGCATTCCCTGCATGTAGCTCTTACGATATATGTTTCCTATCTAGTTTGCTTTCTGCAGTCTGCATTACTTTGTTTTCTGTACAAATGATGATGAATGTGACCAACAATCCCCTCCAACTATATTGTATTGAGGTGATGTCTGATGCATTGTTTGATCATCTCATACATGATCCAGCATAGCTTGACAGATCAACTGCATATGTTATGGTTACTAGCATGTGTGATGCTGTCACTGTATAAGTGCCATGGCTCATAGCTGTTAACCAGATATTGCTGCTTTATCTGCACTACTGTATACTGTACCCATCTCATTTGGGGGGGGGGGCATGTATATCCATCTTCCGGTTTTGGAGCTGCTTCTTTTGCTGTGATGTGTGGGTCATATTGTACTACCAACATGTACAGAGGATGACCAGCTTGCTTCTGCGATATAATGTTATGAGCCATTGCACATGAATGAAACATCTTGTTGGCTATATTAGGGGAATACTTCAAAGATCTAATGGATGTGTCAAGACATTGAAATATGTCTCCAGCAAACTGAAAACACATTCAATTACTGTATGTTTTGTGTCTTTACAAGTGCAATGTTGTAGTGCATTTCTCTTATCTTGACGGGATTGCAGACAGGGGTCATAAGCCAGGGCTCGGGAGTGTATCTGGCATCACATGTAACACCAACACAATAACATTTTTAAGGTGGGGGGGCATATTATCTACATGCATTGTTTATATATTTTTCATTGTGTTTTTTACACACTGTGCCAGCACCTACCAACCAGATGGCCTGAAAAAAAAAATCACCTCAGTGAACACTAATACATCGATCAGATGTATGTCGTATGTGGGAATCATGTGAACTTCCTGTGTACCATGCACACAAACACATAAACATGCATGTGTACACACACACACACACACACACACACACATATATATGTGTGTGTGTATGTGTAAATTTATGCCAGGTGGTGTCTTTATTGCTACATGTGTAGTATATGACCTGGTACTATTGGATGTGTGAGATAAAGGAGGAGCCACACATACTGTCTCTACTCTGCTGTTTATGGACCTAGATATGCTTATCCACAAGCAGAAACATAATGTCAAGGAACTTGTTAAGTATTCATAAGACAGATCCCTGTGAAGTACCTAAAATGTCCTCATTTAGTCACAAAAAGATACCAGTAGCTGACATAGTAAGGACTACACATACTTTGATGTTCACAGAGCTAGGAAGCCCACATATTTCCAGTGATTCATCATAAGGAAGATCCATGTCACCCTCCATTAGAATTATATCATGATCCACCCAAGAATGCTATCCACTATCTGCTCATCCCTAAGCCTATTGTGTCTCTGTTCATGTGATCTGCATTGATATGCATCACAACAATCAATGGCTGTGGCCTGAGCATTGAGGAGCTGCTCAGGCAAAACTGTTGCTACTCCAAGCATTAGACTACAAAGCAAACACTTTCCACATGCCTGGGCTTTCTTGAAAGGTGAATAAAACAAATCCACAAGGAATAGAGCTATGTTTATGAATGGTGATATTTTCCATTCAATTCATTTGAATTTCATTACTCCCACATTACCCTGCATGGGATCATCATCATCTGTTTCTGCAGTTATTTATACACACTGTGTAAGGCACAGTACAGTATAGGCTGCTGCAATGCAACACATGTGTCTATGAAGAGAAACCATAGCGTGATGCCACTACCCATGCACATTTCTGCTATATGGTATACAATTTCTTATGAATTCCATTCTTACTAAAGTACATTATTCAACAAAGTTAAGCACATTATTGCTATCAGTAGAACCTTCAAAGTTTGCTCATGAAAAATTATAGATGTAAAAATAAACACCAAGGTGACTCTATGACTGTGTTTTGTAGCTATCATCCCTAAGTTCAAAGGTGATTACAAGGATAGTGGGACAGTTTTTTTGGGAGTATATATAGCTTGGACATATAACTTGGGCATGAGTAGTCATGCATTTACCAGCTTTCTATTCCTAATAGAGATATAGGTGCCAGACAGGGGCAAATTTTTGATTCCACCTCCACTTGTCTGACTTGTGCCTGAGCAAGAGCAAGGAAGAATTCTGCTTCATATGGATGGGAAGCCTATTCCAGAGAAGGGATAATCTCTGAGACACATACCTATTCCTACAGCGTGACTTAGTTATGTTACAGACAAGGCATAGATCCCTGTATCAGGTATTTTTGATGATATTTGCTTTGAAGATGTGCAGTAGATACATCAGAGCTGAATTTGTGGATGCGTTGCAGGCTTTGCATTGATTGCCTCTCAGCAGTTTGAATATAGGGATAGGGCTTTTAGGGGGTCCATGTAGGGCATGTTTTCTGCACAATGTATTATTTTTGTGAGGTACCTTTGTGTATGCTCCAGTTTTTGCATATGCCTGGTGAGGTATATACCAAAGGGAACATTGTATTCAATAACTGGTCTAATGAAGGACGAGTGCAATGGAACAATGACATTTTTACACTTCAATAACACATTCTTGCTTATAAGTTGCTTATAAGTCACAGAACATAAAATGATTTCCTTACTACACTAGATATATGATGGTCAATGGCCAAGTCACTGTCTACATGCATTCTCAAACCCCTGACTGCAGGATCAACTATCAGGGGTGTATTGTCAATATTGCAATTTCTTGGGATGGCCAACTTACCAAAGGTTACTTTTATATATTTCTTGGCATTGAGTTTTGGACCATGACTCTGGCCTCAAGTATTAGTTTGTGTGAGGCATGCTTGGAAAGTATATGTCTTTATGGGATTCTGTGACTGTGCCTAGTTTGCAATCTTCTATGAACTTGATCAGCCAAAGGCCACTGGCATTAGCCTTAACGTCACAGACGAAGATGCCAAAAAGGAGTATCCCCAGCACCGAGCATGGTGAGTGGGTCATTGGTAGGCCTCACAATAGAGCCACCTATGACCAAAATATTTGATTGTGTTGTGATCTGCCTTGGGATTAAACATTGAGATACTGTGAGATCAGGCTTGAATGTGACTTCATAGGTGCTGCTTTGTTAACACTTTTTTGCATTTGCTGAGGATACTTATTGTAATTACTAAGTTTAGGAGGCCTTTGAAGTTTGTGTAGATTACATTAAGAGCTTTAGCAGATGTGTGTCTGTGTGTTTGTCCTGTAATATGTATGGCAGATGTTGTGAGGTCTTGTACAATTTGTAGTGGCTGTATGTGAGAGTCTTATGGCCAGTGGCTGTAAATAACTGCATCTCTCACATACTGTATTAGATTGTTTGAGAATTGGAGGGGGGGGTGTCAGGAAACATCAGACAATTTCATTTCTATATTGTCTCACAGTGCCCATTTTTACCAAATTAGCTACAGAGACAGTAGGAAAGTTCAGATTCATGGTTTCTGGTATTAATATAGCAGGCTATAAAGGGTGTGGGAGTACCAAGGGGGTACTGGGCAGTTTAGGTAGTTTAGTTAGATATGCATATTCTTGTTTAAGCAGGTTTGAACTTTCAACTTTGACTCTGGCTGACAAAGTTCACAGACGATTGCAAGTTGGGAGCTATTATTAACTCAATAACCAACCATGATAGTACGAACAAAGCTTAGTTCAAAAACTAACTAAATGCAAAGACATATTAGCATTATTAATGCTGCTATTTTTGATTTGCAGGCTATGAATGATATTACAACTGAAATATTTGAGTTTTTTAATATTCCATTTCCAAGAACTCCAATATTATACGGGATACCCAAGGTTCACAAATCCTTAGAAAATCCCCCTATGAGACCCATTCTGTCGAGTAGAGGGTAGATTACTGAGCCTATTTCGATATATTTACAGAGTATCCTGTCATGTTTTTTATTAAATGTTAAGAGTTATATTAAAGACACTCATAATTTTTTGGGTCAGTTGTATGAATGGTTCTCTACTAGACAACAAGACGATTTTCTATTGGTCTCTCTTGATATACAATCTCTATTTACCGTGATACCAAATGCATATGGTGTAGATACTGTTAGGGAGTGTTTGCATAAGAATGGATACCGTAATGGTAGATGTGTAGAAACTATTTTTGAGTTGCTAGAAATTGTTTTAAATAACTTTTTTGTATTTAATAATCAGATCTGCCATCAAACTTCCGGTGTGGCAATGAGCACTCCCATTGCTAACACATATCCGAATATTGTACTTGATAAATGGGAGAATGAGATTATATACAATGGATTGGATGAATTTCGCTCTAAGGTTAAATGTTTTAAACATTTTGTGGATGATCTTTTCTGTTTGGTATGGTACTAAGGATGAGTTGGATATGATTCTACTATACTTAAATGCTAGCACACAATTTTATAATATAATAATAATATAATTTATAATTTTAATATAATTTATAATTTTATAATTTTTATAATGTTTATATATATATATGTGTGTGTGTGTATGTATGTATACTATACTTGTATACATTTTATGTATTCATTGTTGCTTTTTTACATTCCTTACGTTAATTGATTAATGTGTTATATAAAAGTAGGAGTGGTAGATGCTGTCTTTTATACACTGATGAAAGGTTTTTACCTGAAAGGTCTGTTGCATTAATCAGCTTTTTTGTTATATTTTGTGTTGCTCAGTCAGCTATTATTAACTCCCCAAGTGATGCTGACATCCTACAGAAAGGCCTCACTGAGACCAACAACTGGTATCAGAACCATGGCCTTAAGCTCAATGCCAAAAAATATGTTGTCATCCCTTTTGGGAAAAACCCGGTTTCCTTAAATTACCACATTGATGGTAAACCACTGAAGGCATTATAAGAGATCTGGGAACACAGGTTGACAGCAACCTCTCTTTTGACCACCACATTGCCACTGTGCTCCAAAAGTCCTTCTGTGTGGCACATCTCATTACTAAGGCTTTTGTATCCAGGAAGAAAGAGGTCATTGTCTCTCTCCACTCTTCCCTCATTAGGCCAATCATTGAGTACAATGCCCCATTTGGCATGTACTTCACTAAACACCTGCAACAACAACTGGAGAGGCTGCAAAAGTACCTCACAAAGAGGATCTTGGCCTTAAACATTTGTCCTATATGGGCAGATAAAAAAACTCCAAATATTCTCTGTCTCATATCGTCTACTAAGAAGCGATCTCTGCTTGACTTACAAAGTCATGTCTGATCCATCTCTGTTAGAACTGCTACATCTACAGAAATCCCAATCCCTCTGCACCACATGCTCCAGAGACCTCAAGCTCATTACTGCAATCAACAGAACATGCTGGAGGGACAGGTTCATAACCCAGAGACTGACCATACTATGGAATAGACTTCCCATATATGTCAAGCAGAGCAACTCACTGGCCCTCTTCAAGAGAAATCTTGATGAGTGGATAGGGAAATAGAAAATTCATCCCAGGGATCACTCCAGTGGCTTTACTTGACAGAGGCACTGGGAACTAAGGTCAGGTGGCACTATGCCAGGGTAATCCTATGGGCTAGGCTTGTAAAGGCTCCAGGGCCATTAACCTAGTACACACCTATGAACCTATGAGTATAGTCATGTGATATTGTATTAACAATGCATGCAAATATGTAGTAATGTAGATGCTTGTTTGTTTTGTTTATGCATTGTCCTTTCATTCATATTGTGGAAGATGTGTTGCCCAGGTACACTCTGTAAATAGCATTTGCCCATTAGGCCAACTAAGAATGCAAATAGGCATGGAGGGGCATATACATTTATTTTACATGGCAAACAGAATACCATTTTTATAAAGTGCTGACAGGACCTTGTGTTGGACACCTAAACTATAATCCTCCCAAAACATGCTCTAAATTTAGATGAACATCCATGGTATTTTCAGTGAAAAGTAGATTGGTTACCAGTCACAGCCCAATCTGTATTATTGCTTCTAAATTCACATATCAGCTACAGTATGAAAAAATCTTGTCTGACCATGAAAATAAATCTAATAGTTAAGGCCTTCTCATATAGACTTTTACAGAGTTAGACAACAGCCTGACTTGTCAGAGTCCTTAATTCATCCTTGATATTGGTGACAAAAGTTTTAGAACAATTGTAAATGTCTACTAGAACTACCGCTGACAGAATCTAATACATTTTAAATAAAACAGACCAAAGCCATGGAAATAATTATCATGGAAGTGATCAATAATGACATAAGAAACTTCCAGACACTGGACCCAACTTAATTTGGTTTCATCAAGGGCAGGTCATGTCTATTCAACCTGGTGGACTTCTTTGAGAAGGTCATGAAAGCAATGGATGAAGGCAAAATGGTTCACACTGCCTACCTTGATCTGGCCAAGGCATTTGACACAGTCCCGCACTGGGGCATTGTTGACAAACATACGAGGTTAGGTACAAACCCTTATGTAACCCAGTGGATAGCTAGCTGGCTCACTGACAGCACCCAAGAAGTTAGAATTGGAGAGTCCACCTCCACAAAGAGGTCAGTCACAAGCAGAGTCCCTCGGGGATTGGTCCTGGTACCACTTCTTTTTGGCATTTACTTCTCTGAGGTCAAGGCTAGTGTCAATGGACTCTGGCTGACTAAATTTGCAGATGATTACAAATCAGGAGCTGTCATTGAACCACCCACTGACACAAATATTCTCCAGGAAGGGCTGACCCAGACAAACAACTGGTGCCAGAGCCATAGATTAAAACTAAATTCAAGAAATGCATAATAGTATCCTTCAGGAAGTCATCTACCCTTGGTAACTATCATATTGCCAACACACTCCTAAGAGCTGATCCACTAGTCAGGGACTTGCAGACACACATAGACAGTAATCTAGCCTTTGACTATCATGTGTCTACAGCAGTAGGGAAATCATTCTGTGCTGTGCAACTTATAAACAAAAGTATGGCATCTAGAACCAAGGAAGTCATTGTTCCACTGCATTCTGCATTCATCAGACCTATCACTGAGTACAAAGCCCCCTTTGGTATGTACCTAACCAGGCATAAGCAACAATTATAACATCCATAGAAGCTGCTCACTAAATGTATACAGTGCATAAGTAAAATGTCCTATGCCAACCATCTCATGGATCTATCCCTATAGTCTGTCTGCTACAAGCTGTAGAGGCGAGATCTATGCCTGGCATATAAGGCATTGTCAGACCCCACTCTAAGGATCTCCTGCATATCCACAAAACAAACAGCACCATAATTTACCCATTCTAAAGACTTAAACCTTGCCTGTAATATAAACAGGACCTGCTGGAGAGACAGGTATGTATCCTAGACACTACCCCTTCTCTGGAATAGGCTCCCTATCCATGCGAAGCAGAGCTCCTCTCTAACCTAATTCAAGTGTAACTTGGACAATTTGATGGGGAACAAGAAATTCATCCCTGGATTGGCACCCATGTCCCTAATGGACACAAACAGTCTCTAAATAGTTAATCTCCTAGGCCCTTGCTTTAAATGTTTCACTTCCCAAGACCCTGCTTACACTTATCAGGGGTACTAAAACTTGTCAGAGATTTGGGATGCATAGTTAGGTTTAAAAAGGCCCTTGTGGTTGTTGTCATAGTAAATAGCTATGAACCTATGAACCTATAAATTGAAATGAAAGCATATTATATACCTAAAAAGGACCTACTACTTCACTTGTTTCATGGAAGGTAATACTCTCCCTTCAGTTTAAAGGTATCAGCCTGTACATTACTGCAGTACATATAAAGAACACTTCATTAAAGTAATACTAAGCAATCATTTTGACAGTATGCAAACATATTTCAATGTTTGTCTTAATTTTCCCTGAACAATACTACTAAAACTTGTACATTTTTTAAGTTTGTTCAAGTGTACTCGTATTATGTTCTACAATTCCACTGTACTACACTATGTTTAATGTTTTTTAATGATTGTATTGCTTTATAATAATCTGAACTCCTCTGAATAGTTACAACTGCCAGTACACTAGAACTGCAACTGTAAATGGTCCAAGGTTCAACCCACCTACCCAGTAAAAAAGTCATGCATAATAAATACATACAAATCCATTGTTTAATAAAGTTTATATCTCCCAAAATTAAACATCTGTAGTATTTCTGTTATGACTGATATTATCAAGCTTTATATACTCTCTGTATCTGTGGCTAATACTCTGCATTATTATTTTATCTCTGCTTATTTAGTGACTACATTTATTTAATTATTTTTATTAGAGTTATTTATATTTCTTTCTATTGGTTATGTGAATATTATTGACTATATTTATATCCCATTGAATCTCTGTACATATATTTGCTACATAAGCCCCATGTTTGTGCCAGTTTGTGCTTGTTTTAAAACAGCTTCACACAGTTAGGTGACCAGTCACTGCTCTACTGTATTCATCTGCTTACCCTTAGCGCACTTCCGTGCACCATCAGGCACTGCTGTGCAGTGGGGGTAACCATTACCGGTTATAGATGCAAAAACTTCAGTAGATACATTTTCCCTTAGTAGCTACCCATGATCCAGCTGAGAAGTCCTTAAATTGCACTTACCTGCTCAGAGGGCAACTCAGCTGTGCTTTTGCCCCTTAAACAGTCCAAAAACCACCAAATCTACAATAGCCTCATACCAATTAGAGAACCCCTGCTAGTACAGATCCTTTCTAGAGTACCCCATTAGTATTGACCCCATTCAGAGCACCCAGATATACCACACCCCTCCATTTTCTTTTTCCACTGTGAAAACAGGATTTAACCTAGCACTATAGATCATCAGTTTCCCTCCATTTCTCCTACCAGCCTGATTGACATGGGTATCTGAGGCAATGTAGCAACTGCCTCATGTACACTGACAACCCTCTACTCCTAAATCACCCAAGTACAATTTGTGAGAGATACATCTACACTAAGAATCTGGAATCCTTGCTCTCTCTCCATCACAGAACAGTAACACTGAATGGGTTGTTAGCTCTCACACTATACCTCCTACGCAAACCATGCACTCAACACATAAACCACCATATGGTGAGGTACTCAACAGAATCCTACCTAAACACAAAAATCCTTCCAAACACAAACATGCTACACCTAATATAGCACCTACAGCACTCAATACACATAAAAACACAAGCACAATTGTCTCACCAAATAATCCCCTAAGGCAAAGCACATATAAACCATATTTTTAGTCATAGGTGACTCCATTGTGAGACACACAGATATTTGACTCACCAGGCTGGACAAGGAGAAGGATATGGTCAGGTGTCTGTCAGGTGCCAGGATCCATCAGATCACTCATGCACTCATATCTTTCAACTACAAGTGCCATTATGACTCCATCATAGTTCATGTTGGTGTGAATGACTTGAGACATACCTCACTGGACTGTGTGAATATGTGTCCCAGGCAGGTATGTCCCTAGCCTTGAGCAGCATTCTATCCTAACCTAGTATGATACCACAATATAAACAATTGGCTTAGTTTCTGGTATCATTTTAAGGGGATCCAGTTCCTGTCAGCCTGGGATGACATGGTTGATAGACCATGCTGCTTTACCAGAGATGGTCTTCACCTGTCACCGCTAGGCTTTTGGTTTCTGGCTAAGGCACTTGCCTCCCCCATAGTGCCTTTTTAGGCAAGATCTTAAGATCATAATTTCCAACTTGAAAATATCACTCACAAATACATTAAAGATTATGCTGTTAGTGCTAAACACTAGGAGTTTAAATCAGAAGCGGCACTCTCTGGAAGCACTCCTCTCCCTTGATGATATTGATGTCTGAGCAGTGACATAAACTTGACTCAGGGATACAGAGTATACCCCGGCCTTGCAAGGCTATAATGCCTTCCACACTTTCAGACTGCAAAACGCACGTGTAAGAACCAAAGGAGGAGGAATATCTATCTTCATCAAAGATAAGTGCACCTCTAGACTGGTTAGTCAGGGAAACTTCATGGAGTTACTCCAAGTTCAGCTAACTGTGGGTAAGACCCCCATTCAAGTCATCTTTAGTTATAGACCCCCTTCAATGAACCAAAATATCTAAACTGTTTATTTGGACCTACTTGAGTCAATCAAATTACAACCAAACACTCTAGTCAGTGGCAATTTTAACTATCCCTTCACTGACTAGGCAACTTATACGAGTACCAACATGCTCACACAAAGGTTTCTGGACTTTGTTAACACTAATGCCCTGGTAAAAATAGTATGCAACTCTGCAAGGGGCTGAAATATTTACCTGGTCATCACCAGCATGGGTGACCATTGCACCACCACAAGTATAGGACCCTTACTGGTTAAATCTGATCACAAATCAGTCACATTTGAAGTAACTACAATACCTGAACCCCTCTTAGGTGAAATCAGGCTAAAAAATTTCGCCAAGTATACCTTCTTAGGGGATGGCATAAATAATTTCCAAACTCCTGTTCCCACAGATGGCATTGACAACTATACTAAGGTATACACAAATGCCCTGTACAAAACATATACAAATTTATTGACACAGCTGTACCTGATGGGATCAGAACAAGATCCTCAAGAAAAAACAAGCCTCTCTGGTGGACATCTAGCATTAATAAGTTATACAACAAGAGGAAGAAGTTGCTGTCTAAGAATAAAAAAAGAGAGGTAACAGCACTGGAAGAACACCCCCCTCTGCTTGAACAAACAAATAAAACAACTTGTAAAATCCTCTAACAGCAACTTTGAAAGAAATTAGCAGCCATAGCTAAGGATGGCCATAAGACATTCTTCATTTATATCCATAACCTAAAAGGTAGGACCCAGATGTGTGCTGAACTAGCTGTGAATGGCATCACACATACTGATCCTGGAAAAATAGCCAACCTATAAGCTGACAGGTTTGGTGAAAATGTTACCCCCTGTTCTCTCCAGACATTCTGCAAAGCATTCTCTCTACATCTCCCCTACCTTGCATCTCCAAAGAGCAAGTCATTAATGCTCTCTCCAAGGCCAAAAACACAGCCTCTATGGGAATGGATCGCATCCCAGGTTTGGTTTTAAATGGTCTAAAACACGAGTTAGCAACTCCATTACATACTCTCTTCCACCACAGCCTGAGTACTGTTTTTGTCCCTGTTGAATGGAAAACAGCTACCATCACCCCCTTTCCTAAAGGGGGTACAGCAACAGACCCTGGGAACTGCAGATCCATAAGCTTAACCAGCCTTATCTTTAAGGCCATATAATGAATCATCATGGACCTTATAAATAAGGATATAGGTGATCTCCAAACCCTTGATCCAACACAGTTTGGATTTGTCAAAGGCAGATCATGCCTGTTAAACCTGGTGGATGTCTTCAAAAATGTTACCAGAGCCATAGACAAAGGCAGATTTGTGCATACAGCCTACCTTGATATAGCCAAGACCTTTGACACAATTCCACATTAGGGAATCATTGATAAACTCTCCCAGTTGAATATCGACCCTTATGTCATCAGGTGGGTTGCTAACTGGTTCACTGGCAGATCACACTCAGTCAAAGTTGGGGACTTTACCTCAACCAGCAGACCTGTCATCAGTGGGGTTCCACAGGGTTCAGTGCTGGGCCCCCTATTATTTGGAATATAATTTTCAGAATTTCAGGCTAAAACAGAGGGGCTGTGTCAGGCTACGTTTGCTGATGACTGCAAATTAGGTGCAATCATTGAATCCCCAAATTATGTTAGTATACTTCAAGAGGGGCTTACACAAACCAATGATCGGTGCCAAAGCCATGAACTCAGACTCAATGCAAAAAAAATGCATCATCATCCCCTTTGGTAAAAGGATATCCCTACAGAGTATCATAAATAATAATACCCAAAGTAACAACTCAGTAGTGACACACTTGGGAACACAAGTTGACTGTAGCCTAAACTTTGACCACTATGTGTCTCCTGTGGTAAGGAAGGCATTCAAAGTCACACACCTCATTAGCAAATGCATTGCCTCAAGAGCAAAAGAGGTCATAACACCCCTGTACTCGATCCTCATCAGACCAACAACTGAGTACAATGCTCCTTTTGGTATGTACCTTACCAGGCACCTGCAGCAACTTGAGAGACCTCAGGGATTTCTAACCAAAAGAATTCAGGGTCTCCAGCCCATGTCATACATTGACAGACTGAAGTCACTGTCAATGTACTCAGTAGGCTACAGACTACTTAGAGGAGACTTGTGACTAGCCTACAGAGCAATCTTGGATCCAAACCTAATGGAAATGCTGCCTATCTGCAAGTCAAATGGAACAAGGGTCACCCACTCCAGGGACCTTAACCTGGCCTTAGATATAAATAGGACCTGCTAGAGAGACAGATATGTATCTCAGTGGTTGACTATCCTCTGTAATAGGCTACCAGTCCACATCAAATAAAGCCCTTCAATGACCCTGTTTAAGCATAGCCTGGATGACTGGATGGGGAACTGTAAATTCCTGCTGAGGATTTCACCTGTGACCCTCCTAGATATGGGCAGACATTGCTAATTAAGATCTTGAGTTTAGGCAAAATCCTTTATATTGGGTGTCTTTAGTATTATATTGGGCACACATGGCTAGGCCTATAAAGACCTTTGGGTCAATAGCCAATAGCCCAGTAACCACCTGTGAACCTATGGCCAAGACATTGACTAATTTGATCTTTTGTAGGTGAGTTCATTATCCTAGTAAAGTAACATTAAATAGTTCTCAGGCTGTTTTTAAAGACTAGCAGGAATATTTACATATTCTCCTTCACTTTAGGTGATATACAACAGTCTTCTGTTCTGAATGTATCCTGAAGTGACATGCTGGCCCTGCTCATGTGTTGCACTTCCATGTTAAGTTCTTAAAGGGGCAGTAGACATGGCTAAAAAATATGGCTTTATTGCCTGTATCAAAGGCTTCTAAATTTCTTGATATGAAATAATGCAGTAAGTCATTCTTCATTATGTATCAGCAGCAGAATCCTGTGGTAACGTCATGAGGGACATGATTTAAACATATTAGTGTTGTTGTCCTTTCTTTTTTTTCTCAAAAATTTTTTTATTAATTATATGAATAGCAAGACAATTAAAAGATTATACATAACAAGAAGGCATAAATGAACATATAACAATTCATCTAGTGATAACAACCTTCATGAGATTTTGATAAGTTATTTAGAAATAAAACATACACCATATGTACACTATATACAAGTTAGGCAACCTGAGAGAAAAAAAAAATAAATATTTAACATTAACTATTTAATATGTTTAGAACCTTTTCTAACACAACCTTTCTAATAGCTTTTTTTTTGGACTTCCACCTAAGTATCTTTGAGCATCAATAAATTTAAAAGCCATTTTCTGGAAAGTAACCCATTTTAATTTAGAACGATCAATCCAATTTTGTATTATATAAAGTTTTAGTAATGAGCAAATAAAAATGATAACATGAATATCAACTTTTGAAAGATGAATCAATGGAATATGTAGAATAGCAAATTCCCACGTTAACATGGATTTTTGATATCCCATTTTCTGCAGTCTGACATTCAAAGATGTCCACAATCTGTGAGAAAAATGACAATACCATAGAATATGAAGGAGGTCTGCTTGGGGATGAGAACAGCATGAACACAAAGGGGACTTATTTGGGTTAAATTTGTTTAATTTGATTGGGGTAAAGTAGGCATCATTATTAATCATTAATTGTGTGTATGCTAATTTTTTAAAAGGGATAAATTCCTTAGTGTGTCTAATAGCCAGGACTTTCTGAGATTCTGACAATTGGGAATTATAATTCGACCAAACATTAGATAAAAGACAGTTGTGGTCCATCATTAAAGAATTAATTAATTTATATGAGTTTGAGAGCATTTTATCAGATGATGAAAGTATTTTGATAATCGTGTTAAGGTTTTTCAATTGTGAGTCTATGGGGACCAAAGATACAAATTTGTTTTTAATTATTGCTCTTAGTTGTGTAAGAATTGGTGAGTAATTCCAGTTTACTTTCAATAACTTACGCCAGTCAGATAAAGGCAAGTCAAGATATTTCAAAACATCTCCTACTTTTAGATTTTTAATTAAAGGATAGTTTGTTAAGTTCAAAAGTTTATTGTCCAATAATATATTTGGGTTTAGATGAATTGGCTGAACATGGTGCGAGATCTTTCTAGTTTACACATTTTGAGTAAGGTTTGGAAATCTCTAATCTTTGTTTAAATACTGTAGATATATTTTAATAAATAAACTATCCAGAGAGATAAAGGGAATAGCTTCAGGATTTAAATTATTAGAAATGACATAATTATACCATAATTTTATCCATAAAGAGTGATTTGGATAAGAAGTGTTATTGAATTTAGAGATAGTAAGAAGTTTATTGGATGAGATAATCAAATAATAGAGATAAAGATTAGGTAAACCCAAACCTCCCTTGTCCTTCGAAAATGCCAATCTAGAATAGGAAATTCTAACAGATTTAGGGAACCATATGAATTTTGCCAAAGCTTTATTTACAGACTCAAAAAAAATTTTTGAAATTATCTGATCAGATGATGAGAATTGGTAAAGAAATTTAGGCAGAATATTAATTTTAATAATGGCCACCCTTGAAAGAAATGAAAGGTTTAGATGCTTCCATCTGTCCATATCAGACAATATAGAGTTCCATAATTTATTAATATTATTTTGAAAGGAAGATTTATTATTGTGTTCCAAATTGATTCCTAAATATTTTATATTATAAGTAAACTGAAAATGATCGTCTGGAAACAAAAAAGATTTGTGTGCTAAATGATTTAAGGGAAAAATATGAGTTTTTGTAGAATTTAAAAGATAGTTGGAAACCAAAGAAAAATAATCAATAGAATTCATTATTTTTCTGTAATCAGATAATGGAGTTTGAAAGTAGATTACTAAATCATCCATAAAAGCAGAGAAATGAATATTAGTATTAAGAATTCTAGGGATGTTATGAAAAGTATTTTGAGTAATAAACAATAGCAAAGGTTCTAAGTAAATGTTGAAAAGAAAAGGGGACAATGGACAACCTTGTCTTGTTCCTTTAGTGATCTTTATCGGAGCAGAAAATTGACCATTAATGTATAGTCTAGTAAACATATTCTTGTATAAAACTTTTAAAAAATTTATAAAGAATAAGGGAATATTAAAACATAACATAGTTTGAAATCGAAAGTTCCAACATACTCTGTCAAAGGCATTTGATGCATCTATAATCAAAGCATATATAGGGTTTGGATTTTTCTTAATGAGATGAAGTATAGTCTCTAAAGATAGAGTATTATCCCAAGCATGTCTCTGAGACATAAAACCTGATTGATCTGACGAGATAATTGAGGGTAAAATCCATTTCAATCTGTTTGTTGTCCTTTCTTATATCTGCTGTTCTGCCTTGATGCAGTATATACATTTCTTGTTACAGCTCTAAGTGCCAGTTATTACTAATAATGTCTGTTGTCCACTTTGTGCATAGTACAACTAAGATTTCAGGGTATGCATTTTTCATACAGTGGGTAGCCCACACTTTTATTGACTCTGTAGATGCACAGAAAACAGTGTAAATTTATCAACTTGCCTATGTTTTGGAACACTTTTGGTACTATAACTAATTACAACTCATGATAACATCTTTATGTGATGTTACATGCCTACAGCTACTGACATTATATATTACATAATTAATAATATATTACATATTTGATGTAATATTTTTTTTCTGCTTATTGGTGAGCCTTGTCTGTTTGCTACAAAATGTGCGCCTGTCTGCTCTGTTAATAATTCCTATTGTTTTCCAGTTTGCCTAACGTGTTTAATACTGTTCTGATTAACTGTGATAGAGAAGTGTGATTTGTTTCGATTTAAAAACTAGAAGTCAGAGCAAAGGAGTAAGACTATAAAGATTTGACAAGCTCCTCCAAATAGCCCAGGGTTTGTTTGCCTTAGCTTCCATTTACCTACAGTGTGACACTCAACAAGACACAGTGGTATTCTGGGACAACTGAGAAAGTGAGTTAGTTTGTTCTATAGTCCCTTGGATTACATGTCTCTCAGCTATGTATGAACAACAAAGCAGATCAATATTTACTGCTGTCATCTACTCAAATTGCAACTTAACAGTGTCTAATTTTTATTACTTGCTACAATTACAAATATTTAACTCACTAGGTTTTTATTATTTGCCATTTCCCCATCATATCTCTCATCTGTTCCTGATTATCAGAGCATCCAGGATTTTGACTCAAAATTTTCTTCTTTCTCACCAAATCTATTCTGAAACTGCCAATTCTGAAAGAAAAGGTGGTAGATTACATTTTATTGGCAATAAAATAATAAATTAATAATAATATTATTAATAATTAATATAATTAATTTAATATTAATAATAGAATAAAGTAATAAATATTATTTTTAATGGTAGTAAGCAGAATTATGGATTTTTATTTACTTCCGAAAATACATGTTAATTCCTATTGATCAAATTATCTATATCAGTTACAAGGGTCAGCAGTATACTGGATGTGGTATAGTTTAAAAAGGTAGTGCATGTCCCTATCTGTTACACTGAGACATATTTTGGGGAAATCTGATCATTCTGTGTGGTATTTGAGGCTGCTTATATTACTCTCTCGGTATTAAGAAGAAGGAAATAAATAGAAAGTTCATTTCTTCTGATTTTGCAGTAATAATTGCAGAAGTACTATCATGTAGCTGGTACCTTAGCTTGAATGCTTTGCCAGTACAGGAGAGATAGGCTGAGTTTTACAATTTTATTGAAAGCTTGATATACAGGTATGTTCTCATTGACACTGTTAGTAAAAGAAACTTGCTCCCATGGTCAAACCACAAGATCTCATCTTTAAAATGCAGGAAGAAAAAGCTATGGAAAATGAATAGATTACATCCAACTTTAGTAAATAAATCAAGCTATAATAGATTAAAAATCTTAATTAAAACTTAATTACAAAGTAAGGTATGAATATTAATATAAATTGGCTTCTAATGTAAATGAAAACTGTAAGGCGTTATTTATTATTTATTATTTACTTTTGGATGAATCGCCTGGGATGTTTTTAATATAATCACCAAGCCAAGGGAATTGGTTAATATGTTTTTTTCAGATGGCTTCATTAATAAATCATAAACCTATAACATTATAAGATCACTACATACAGACATCAAAGGAACATGTCTAATGTTACAGGCTAATGATACAAAAATGCATTATTAAATATTAGGTCAGTCTCTGCAATTGGGCCTCACTGATTTATTTAAAAGATCTTTAGAAGAGTTTTATGTGACAAATATTTGGAAAGATACAATTATAATCTCCATTCAAAAGAGCCAAAATAGTCTGCTACTGATAACTATAGATCAATTAGCCTTACCTGAATTCTAAGCAAATCTTTTGAGTGAGCTTTGTGCTTTTCCTTAAAACATATGCTCAGTTGTAGTTTTGACATATATCAGCATGGATTCATATCAGGACAATTCTGCTTTAAAAACTTAATAATTTTTTTATGATACTATTATAACTTCTCATGATCACCATTTGTCTAGCAATGCTCTCTATCTTTATTTTGCAAAGCATTCAATTCTGTGTCCATCTTGGGGTCTTTATTGATGTAACAGTTAACATGAATCCATATGTGGGCAGATGGCTGACAAATTGGATGCAGCCAAGAAAGTGCTAGGTAAAAATTAGAAACTGCTGTTCAAACTTTAGGTTTGTTGGAAAGGGTATTCCCCAGGGCTCTGTATTGGGTCTTTTACTTTTTGTCCTTTTAATTTCTAATTGCCCATCCTTGGAAAAGGTTTGGTTTAGTAAATTTGCAGGCAACATTAAAATTGGGAGTATAGTTACTAACACTGAAGATCATCATCTACTACAAAAGCTGCTTAGACAGATTAATAAATTGGGTACATCTAGGGGTATGGACTTTAATTACCGTATATACATGCTCATGCACTTTGGGTTTAGTAACTGTTCTTACCTATATGCCCTAGACAAGTCACATCATTCAATCCACTACTGTGGTTAAGGACTTAGACATCTTAGGTGATTCATCTTTGATAATTGATGCACACTTGAAACATACTTCCAGAAAATATTATGGACTTATTTGGAACATCTTGAGTTGTTTTACAAGTAGAGACAAAGAAGTCCTGATTATTTATTTTATTTATTTGGCATTTGTTTACAGGGAAAGTCTGACTGGGCATGATTCCCATTTTCAGATGAGGTCTGGGGAGAAAAGCTCCAACATACATAGTTCAATTAAAAACTACATAATATTATCACAAGAAGTGCAGTAAAGTTATACACAGCATATATTCATCGATTAATTGAATACTGTGGCTCAGTTTGTGTGCTTAGAGCTTCTTATCTGAAAATATTTCAGTGTATTCAGGAAACATTTTCTAGACAGATAGTAGGACTTAGATGCCTTACAGGAGTAGATTTGAACATATTTCACTTTGTTCTATAGTTTACAGATTACTAAGGGGAGATCTAGTAATAATATATAAATGTTTACAAATGAAGCTATGGGCACCATTTTAGTCACTGTATTTACTGAACATAACTTCTCTACAATAAAGAATAATTTAAAAATTAGACTATCTACTTTTAATTCTTTATTAAAAAGGCTTCTTTTTTTCATCATAGAGCAGAAAGGTTATGGAATTCTCCACCTGAGCACATTAGATATGGAGCCATTGGATTTCAGTTTTAAAAATTTTTATCAATGCCCCTGCCTGGGACAACACTTAAGCAAACTCTTAAATGACCTTCTTAGGCCCTGACTTTGAATGCTATATAACTGAAACATTGAATCATTGTCTTATTCTGTCAACCTCTCAAATTAGTGGCACTGATATCTTAAAAGTGTCCCTAATTATTTCCAGATTTGCCTCTGATTCTGGAGATAAGAGGTAGGTTGAGAGGTATGCTGCCCATAGCTCACACAGCTAATTTTTCTTAGTTTTATTAGACTGAATGCTGAAGTGCCAGTTGTACTGCAAACATGTAGATGCTCCTGTGACTACAGTTTTGTCTTATATATATATATATATATATATATATATATATATATATATATATATATATACTCAGTAACAATTTCTACAAGCCAATATATTGCTTACCATTGGTGTGACTCTTTCTAATGTAATATCTAAAAATTCTTCAGTCTCTGTAATAATGTGGTGCTCACCATGCCTTACTGTGTTATAGCTACTCACCGTCTTCCCTCTGTGCTACACCATCTACATCTGTTGCTCTTTACCTCTTCTCCTTATTTTCCTATGTTTTGTCCTAGTTCTTGCGAAAAAAACCCTTGTGCCCTAATCTTCTGCCTAACATGGACTCTTCTAGGAAGGAATGTTCTTGGCACATCTGCTGTCCTCTTGCATTTTCTGTTCTTGTGCCTTTGCTTTATATTGTTAAGTTTAACTTCCATTTTTAAATGGTTAAAGCTTTTCTATTATCTCTGCACCTTATTTTGTTAACTATACTTAGCCTGCCTGTACTCAACATTAGCATCTTCCCCCTACAAGCCTTAATGACTGAATCAAGCAAACTTGATACAGCTGGCAAACCTTCTTCTGTATTTGCACTTTCACAATGGATCTGTCTTTCCCAAATCATACACTATTCCAAGGATTCATTAACAGTGCTGCCACATCATGGCTAAGCCAACCCTGTGTACTTTCTTACTGTGACAAGTAGCAATGTTGATCAGATATGTATGCAGCCAAGCAAGATGGCACAACAAGGAGCCCCCTACTCACAGCTGCAGCAAAGACTTGTGACTACATCCTGGTAAGTCAATTTGTGGTCATCAACTATGCTAAAAAAGAACTTTCTTAGCTTCTCTAGTGCTTTTCTTGGTGGATTTGGTGTTTTTTTTTGTACTGTGGACACATGGGCCTGCTTGTGTGCTGCTTTAGTTAGTGCAGTAGTTCAGTCCATGTGGCAGTATATCAACATTGTAATGTAAAGTTGAAACACTACAGATGTCATATTGCAAGAGATCATAAAAACAAATACCTGAGAAATGTATCACATGTGCAGGCAGATTGTGATGAAAAAAGAGCAAGCAATAGACCTCAAGAGAAACATTCCCTGAATTCCCACACTACAATGTGCCATATAGCCACCTTACCAAGGGTAGCTAGTGAACAGATCATACTGCAAGTCCCCTAAAACACATTACACATCCATGCATAAATACAAAGATCAATGGAATAAGTTATTATAGCCATTAAGACACATATCCCTCAAAATGCCCATCTCAACACTGGCAAAAAAACTCAGATAAGTGAATCATGTGAGACAATACTAAAGTTCCCCACATAATGTACACACTCATGACAGAATAGCTTACAATTAAAGGAATGTAACAGATTACAGCACTAAAAGAGAAACACCCAGGGATATGAGTGAGCCCCTATTTATGCCACTGATATGCAGTTGACCACTGTAGCAGCAGGGCATGCCAGAGAAGCAATGGGAGCAAAGATGGTTAGAATAACACACGTCTAGAGGATTGGGACAGTTCATAGCAAGGTAAATAAAATGCACTTACCTATGTTCAAATTCCTGCTTCTGCCCAGGGATACATACACCAGAATATGTCATTAGCAAGGCATGCTAATGAAACAGTCATGACAAAGGTGGCTGTAAAATAGATTTTATGGAAACAGAATAGGTAAACAAAATGCATATACCTCTGTGCAAATTCCTGCCTCTGTCCAAAGATATAGTTACCAGAATAGGGTATTAGCAAGGCTTTCTAATGGGCTAGTAGTGACAGTGGTGGCTGCAAAATATTTTTCAGGGGAACAGAATAGGTGATATCAGGGTAAACAAAATGCCCAGACCTGTGTTTGAACTCCTGCTTCTATTCAAGGATATAGCCACCAGAATAGAATACAGTATTAGCAAGGCATGCTAATGGAGTAGCTGTGATTAAGGTGGTTGCAAAATACATTTCAGAGGAATAGAATAAGTGATATCAGGGTAAACAAAATGCATAGACCTGGAGCCAAACACTGGGCCTTTTACAATGGTATTGCAAATTCATGGGCAGCAATAAGATGTGCCACAAAAGTAGCTGTTTTAAAGATGTGTATATACACATAGACATGTAAAGTGACAAATAATGCTGCTGACCATAAAATGGACATTGAAAAATGACATTACACAGGTGTGGATCAAAATCTACAATCAGCTGTATGGATAACTGCATGATTATACTGAGACATGGAATCTGTCAAGTGTATATACTATAGTTTACAATTATTATGGCGCTATTAGCACATGATAATGATAGTTGACACCATTGCACAAGTTAAATCATTATGACTTTCAATTTCTGCCTGCATATCTCACTATGTCTTGACTTGTGCACTAGCTGTTGATACCACAGAACAAGTTATATAACACTTGTCAGAAAGAACACATTTGAAGGAATGCCATAAATAGTTTGTGTGAGTAAATATGGGAATGGTTAGCAGTGAGTAAAAACAGAGGGGATTAAATCCCTCCACCTATGAAGCTGTCACATGCAAGTAGAATTTGACACAGTCCAACTCTTCACTAAGTCAGCATTTTACACACTGATACAAAGTACACCAGACTGAATTTGAACCCCTGCCTGCCTAATTCACATTAACTTGACTTGTACACTAGCTATTGATGCCTCATTCATTCAAATTAAGCAATAATTAGCATATCTATGTGGCCTGAGCTAGTTTCTTTAATTTTTCCCATAGCACAAGAACTGATACTTAGCATTCCTCAGTTATGCGCAGAGAAACTACTGTCTGCCAACCATTGCAACAGCATTGTAGCAGCATTTTAGAAGAATGACAAATTAGCAGTGTGAAACCTCAGTAACTCATAGGTCACAAACATTAACATACCTTATTGACAATTTCAGCATACCAGGAGTGCATGAATCATGGAAGATGTTACAGTTGAAATAATATTTGTCTACTCATGGTTATATCACTACTGGATTCTTTAACTCATTAAAGCTAAGTGGCAGTCAGCATATCTATGTGGCCAAAAGAATTTTCTTCAATTTTTGCCATAGGACAAGAACTGCTACATATTGTTCCTCAACTATGAGTACAGAAGCTGCTGTCTGCCAACCATTGGAATACCACATTCAATAAGTAAATAAAATGGGTCTATTTAAAAGCAAGTACAGCATTTAGTGAGTTCAAACCCTCCATCTGTCAAATACCAGTAGAATTTCTTACATCACATCTGTTCATTAAACCATTATTGTATATCACCGATTGCTTTTTATACACTTATGCAACGTATGCCGCACTGGATTTGAACAGCTGTCTGCATAATCCACATCTTGACATATGCACTAACTACCAATACTACAGAAAAATTTACAGACCGTCAGAAAGCACGTATTTGAGGGGAATACCATCATCAGTATATGGGAATGAATATGGCCTTGGTAAAAATGGAGTAAAATATATACAGGATCAAAATCCTCCACCAGTGAGTGTCATAAACAAGTAGAATTTCTCAGATCACATCTGTTCACTAAATCATTCTTGCATGTCACCAATTGCTGTTTACACACTGATAGAATGCACTCTACACTGCATTTGAGCTTTTGCCTGCTAACTCACATTCTCTCGACTCTCGGTAACTAACTAGAAAAGCTACAGAAGAAATTATTCAACAGTTTTTAGAAAGCACACATTTGATGGCAATGCCAGCACCTGAATTTGAATGAATATGGCCTTAGTTTAAAAGGATTGCAACACTTGGGGGATCAAAACTTCCACCTGTGAAAGTGTCACAACACGTAAAATTTCCCATAACACAATTATTCACTAAGCCATATAACAAGTTATATAGCATTTGTCAACAGCATGCACTTGCATGAATTGTAAAAACAATGTTATAACAGGCAGAAGTACTACATGGGTTATAACCCACAACATACTCAACTGACAGTTTGAAAATCACATCAGGAGTACATTAAACCATGTAAGCAGTTACAGTTAAAAGCTGCCTACTCATACTTATATCAGTATTGCCTTTTATCCTACATTGAGAATTAGCTCATTCTCTGACTAGCTTGGTCTGTAAAGCTATGGAAAGGATCATCATGGACCTCATAAATAAAGATATTGGGGACCTACAAACACTGGATCCTACCCAGTTCGGCTTTGTTAAGGGCAGATACCCAGTTCGGCTTTGTTAAGGGCAGATCCTGCCTCTTAAACCTGGTTGATTTCTTTGAAACAGTCACCAAGGCCATTGACGAGGGGAAGGTGGTCCACACAGCCTACCTGGACCTCGCAAAAGCCTTCGATACAATACCCCACTCGGGCATTATAGATAAGCTCACCAGCTTAAATATAAACCCCTATGTCACTAGATGGATTGCAAATTGGCTCAAGGACAGAACCCACATGGTTAGAATTGCTGGAGCCATGTCAGACTCCAAACCAGTTACAAGTGGTGTCCCACAAGGCTCAGTCCTGGGACCTCTCTTGTTCGGTATATATTTCTCGGAGGTACAGGCCAACACGGAAGGACTGTGGCTGACCAAGTTCGCAGATGACTGCAAACTGGGCACCATAATCGACTCTCCAGCCGACACAAGCATCCTCCAAAAGGGCCTCATAGAAACAGACAACTGGTGCCAGAGCCATGGCCTCAAGCTAAATGCCAAAAAGTGTATAGTCATCCCCTTTGGCAAAAACAAAGTGCCCACAAATTATCATATAGGTGGTAATCCATTAAGTACAGAAGAAGTAATTAGGGACCTGGGGACCCAAGCTGATAGCAATCTCTCATTTGACAACCACGTGGCTAAAGTGGTTAGAAAAACATTTTATATAGCCCACCTAATCATGAAGGGATTCACATCTAGATCAGAGGACGTCATCGTGCCTCTTTACTCATCCCTCATCAGGCCCATAATTGAGTACAATGCCGCTTTTGGGATGTACCTTACCAGACACCTGCAGCAACTGGAAAGACCCCAAAAGTACCTCACCAAGAGGATCAAAGGGCTCAAACAGATGCCATATGCTGCCCAGTTAAAGAAACTCCAGCTCTACTCAGTGGCATACCGCCTGTTCAGAGGCGATCTGTGCCTGACGTATAAAGCCATGTCCAACCCGGAATTAATGGACATGCTGCACCTCAGAAAATCCAAATCCCATCGAGCTACACGCTCGAGACTTGAACCTCAGCACTGAAATAAATAAGACATGCTGGAGGGACAGATTCATAAACCAGAGGCTCCCTTCACTCTGGAATAAAATCCCAGTCCAGGTTAGGCAGAGTCCCTCATTGACTCTCTTCAAGAGGAATCTTGATGAGGGGATGGGAGATCGTAGGTTTACCCCGGGTATCACTTCTGTGTCACTGTTAGACAGAGGCACAGTATACTAACCTCGAAAAAGGGCATAGCAAAATAAATTTAAAATGGGTGGCGAAAGCCAAACACATTCTGGCTAGGCTTATAAATGCCCTAGGGCAGATAGCCTAGTATGAACCTATGAACCTATGAACCTATGATGATCAACATATCATTAGCATGGCAGAAGGATGTTTTATATGTTGAGATGTGTAAGTTATGGCAAACAGAATAACTTTACATTAATTTTGTTTCATTCAGAGTTGCATAATGATATGTATCAACATTAAGCTCAATCACACAAATAATGGCAATGTCTTAGCACAGACATGGGTATTTTTTTATTTTTTTCCATAGGGTGAAAAATAGCTGTAGACTATGTTGCTTAATGGCAAGCATTGTGCAGATGATGAAGACAGAAATGGATATTTTAGCATATAAGCCATTTCTGGTCATGTGTGTGGAGTGGAGTGTGAGTCTATTTTAGACCAGACTGAAGGTGTGAATGT